>NC_141805.1:4278620-4583879 GCF_057944985.1 Cucurbita pepo subsp. pepo | reverse complement strand
CCTCAAACCACCCTTAAACCGACACCAAACGACCTGTTACTACCGTAAGAGAGATCCCTAACGAAAGCACAATAACTCAGGGTGCGTTTTGTGTTATTTCGTAAGCGTCGTCGTCGGTAACCGAGGTCGAAAAGTTAGGTTTCTTAATCGATTCTTAGATCTATGGCTTTTAGGAGCTTTTAGGCCGCAAAACTCCCAAAAAGGAAAGAAGGACGACGAACAAAGAGGAAAAGAGAAGGAAGAGGACCGAAATCGGCAACGGGAACGCCGCGGGAAGGAGAGAGAAAGCTCGCCGGAAAATCGGCCAAAGTCGGGTAAGGAAGACGAGATCCACGGATCCGGGTCAACCCGAACCCAAAACCCGGGAGAGCCAGCCCGTTCCTCCCTTGGCCACAGCGGCCCAAACCTCAAACCAGCCCAGAAGCTACGGTTCAGTTGAACCAACCCAGACTAGACCCACGGTCTAATTGAGCCGGCCTGCAAACCAAACACTTGCGGCCCAGCCCAGTAAGCCGAGGCCCAACGTTTAGTCTTGGCCCAGTAGCCTTCCACAGCCTGCGACCCGAACCACGACCCGAACCGGACTCCGACCCGCGCTTCGACCCGACACTACCGCCCGACGTGGCTTTCTCTACTGCTGCCACGTGTCACACAGCGGCGCGGCAGTCCTCGGCTCGGCTCGGCGCATACGGCTCGGGCTCCCTCCGGCGGCTCCTCCGGCGGCTCCAGCGGCTGTTCGGCTCGGCTCACCTGTTTTCAGCCCGGTTTCCACTGTTTCGACCCTCCCGGATCTGTTTTCGGCCCCGATTAAGGTATCCGAGGCCGTTTTAGAGCCGTATTTCACATTTATTAAATTATAGGTAAATTAATTGTGAAATACTAACGGAAAGTGGTGAACGGCGTGATAGGAAACAAACCCAGCGAAGTAGGAAGCAGCTCTCACGAAACGGGAGCTTACGTTTAGCTATTTAGGGAGTACTTCGGCCGAGGCCAACCAAGTAAGTGGCCTTACTATAGGATAGGCTAAATAAATTGTATGATGCTTGATGATATGTGCCAGTTTATACATATTTTGTTGAGTGACGCTTAATATGTTTGACGCACGTTGTGGCATTATGATGAGCATGATGATTGCATGATTTTTACCTTAATATGATGATGTTTTCCATATTGAGCATGCTAGATGATGATGAGTGCCATATTGCATCATGTCGTTAGATCGACGTAGGACACAACTCTAAGAGCATGAAAATGATATTAATATAAATATCCACGATATGCGTTACCTAGAGTAACAAAGAGATGAGACTAGAGGGTTGTGTCAGAAGAGACATTACGATGGATTTAGAGGGACCTCATGCATTTTGTATGTTCATAAGCATAGGGCTACTTCCCCTAGAGATGATGAGTGCGGACGCGCACCTTATGATGAGCGCGAATGCGCACAGGTGCGAAAGCACACAGATGAGAGTGTTCATGAGGCGCATGACACTATGGGGTTCCACTGACCTCCGGACGTCGCTACAGATTAGCTTGACCAGAGGGTCCAGGGGGTGTGCGAGCGCCCTGGGGACTCACACTCGCACGTGTGAGTCGTGTGTAGGGAAGTACTACACATCCAATTTGTCCGAGACTGGAGGCCACCCCTAAGATGATTAGAGATAGGTCCCTATTCATGATTGCATGTGTTTGCATTAGCATGGCCCCTATAGTGGGGTCACTTACTGAGTATTTCGAAAAATACTCAGGCCGTGTGCCATATTGTTTTTCAGGTAAAGGCAAGGCTCCCATGTACGGTTGACGGTGGCATCGTGATCAGAGACTGTGGCGCGTGCATATGATAGTTGCATATTTAAAATTCCTAGTCTTGGTTAGGATAGGGCGTTTGCATTTCATTCATTTGTATTAATTAATTTGTAATCGTTTTATTTTGTCTTTTGAACTCCAGCACGATGTTTGAAACACATAAGTCCGACAGTGTTTTCAAATGTTTTAATGTATTCTGAAGTTTTTAAATTTTTCCGCTAATAAAGATGAGCATGCTTAGATTTTTATTCTGCATTAGAGATGAGCATGAGACGTTAGTGGCGACTCTAGATATGTGGAAATTTAGGGTCGTTACAAAGAGTGTGGTACTCTAGCATATCAAGGACATGATTAAGAGCCTACACTTATTCTTGAACTCATTCCTTATTTTCCATTTTTTTTTTTCAGGTAATAAGAAGCTGGTCGAGGTCGGGAGCAGACTTTAGAGCATGTGCCATAGACAAACCTCACCCGTCGTCCTCAACCCTTATGTTTTAAAATATTTTGTGTATTTTCCTTATTTTGTGTTTTAACCGTTGTGTCGTGTTTTAATTACTTGCGTATGAACACTATTTTGTTTTAATGAATGTAATGTTTTAAATTTGGTTTGTTTTTTTCGCAAAAAATTAACCCGTCTTTTAGAGTCATCGAGTCAACCCCGTATTTACAAAAAAAAAAAAAAAAACCTTGAGAGAAATACTGAAAGGCAAAACCCAAAGAAAAGAATATATGCTAGTGGTGGGTTTGGGCTGTTACATGGGTCATCAATTTTTTCAACCTAATCAACCTTAGTTAAATAATGATATTTATTTATCTTCGAACATTTGATTAAGATTTACGACCCTATTTGAATAATTATTTTTAAAACTACTTGGGTTAAAAAATAAATAATAACATCTATAAACAAACCCTGACCTAAATAACTTCATAATAATTCAAATTAGATTAATATAATTTTTTAGATTATTGAATTTTTTTTAACACCTTAATCATTGAAGTTTGAAAAATAGAGAAATACCAAACTAAGAGAGGAAAACTTGGAAGGTATTGAAACTAATTACCATGGATGAAAGGTAATCTTGTTATTATTTTATCTACACATTTCTCATATCTTCAATATAATTTATTTATTTATTATTATTTTTAACAAATAAACAAATATTAAGCATCATATTCACGCTTGCTCTACGTTAATATTTTATATATTGAAAAAGTAGGGATAATACTGATTCATTAAAGTGGTATCGATAAGTACACCCTTCTCATAGTATTGATACATGGAAGGAAATGTGATGTCCCATATTAGTTGGGAGGAAAACAAACCACCATTTATAAGGGTGTGGAAACCTTCCCCTAACAGATGCAATTTAAAAGCCAAGCCTTGAGGGGAAGCCCAAAGAGGACAATAATGACTATAGTCATCACCGAGTTCTTTCAGCATGTGACACACATCGTAGATATCATGTTTTTAAGATTTACCGAACTTGTAATGATTTAATACCTATTTATCTTCATTTTCCATATAAATGTAATTTTTTCTTTTTTGCTATTATATATAATTTTTTATTTATACACTATTATAAAAAAAACTACTATTATATATAATTTTTTATTTATACACTGTCACTCGAAATCAAAGGTTTGAATCCTGGTTGAATTAAAAGTATTAATAAAAAATAAATTTTATTTATTTATTTCTTCGTTGAATTAAAAATAATTTTATTTACTTATTTTAAAAAAGTGGCATGTTATATTATTCAAAAGAGTAAATAATAACATTCCATGAAATCGTTATGCCTAGTTTTAATATTTAGATTAAAATTTTTAAAAAATAAATTGTGAAAAAGTTGATTTAAGATTGAGAATTATTATAATTAATAAAATGGAGATTTTGTAGGTGAGAAATAAAAGGTAAGAGTGAATAATTGGAAAATCATATATTTAAAAGAAAAATAAATAGAAAATATAAATAGTAATTTCCAATTTCGAAGCGAAAGGAGGACGAGAAATGAAGTTCCAGTCCTAAGCTCCCAACAGACAACAAATCAAAATCAAAATCAAAATCAAAATCAAAATCAAACGGAGAAAGCCTCTGACCGTCTGAGAGGGTCATTGCTTCCTCTCTGAGACCATGAACGGCGGCCCCTCTGGTTTCAGTGCGTCCTCTTCAATTTCTCTCCTCTCTTCTCTTCTCTTCTCTTCTCTTATGATGCTTAACCACCCACTTTCTCCCTTTTCAATTTCTGTTCCACCTTGATTCATTTGTTTGTGTTCTTCTCTCTTTCGCAGACAATGCCCCTGTCACCCGGACCTTCATCATTGCCTCCGCCCTTTTCACCGTTTTCTTCGGGATCCAAGCCCGCTCTATTAAGCTTGGCTTGTCCTATCAGGTACTCTTCTCTCTCTTTCACTACCCAGATGCTTTTTCGCCAACTGTGGGTTGGTTTTATGTTCGAGACTAGGGTAGATTTGCTTCTTCGGTTAAGACGAGCCCTTTGCTTGGTTGAGTGTTTGACCTTCGATTCCGCGATGTATTGAGCATATACCCAGATTATAGATCGAACCGGCCGAGTTAATTGATGCATAATTGAAACTGGGGATCCCCTTTTCCTCGTGTATGTAATCACTTAGTTTAATCGACCTTATGGGCCTCTGCAATTCTCATTTTGAATTGTATCTATCTTTAAGTAATATATATATATATATTTTTTTTTATTGCTGGCTGAGGAAGGTGTAGCAGAAGTTGTCTCGTGGCTGGTTGTACGTTATGTGACTTGCCTATGAAACGTTTAGGTGTTCCTATCAGGAGATAATCCAAGTTCAGTAACATTTCTGGAGCCTGTTAGATATAAATTTTTGGTAGACTAAGTAAGGATTAGTTCTAATTTGTGAAAAGAAGGTAGACTTTGGTGCAGTCAGTTCCTAATTAAGTCATCTAATGAGATATTACATCATGTCCCTTCAAAAAAGGGTGGGTTAAGGATTTTACACCCTAGAAAGAGGATCGTACTGACATTGGAAAAATAATTGTGAAGATTTTTGCATGAGCTTAGGAAATTTGGCACAATGTTATTGTCATCAAATTCGGATGAAGAGGCAGGTTATTTTGAAGTAAAAGAACATTAGTTGGTAACACCCATGGTCTTTCATCTTAAAGCTATGAACTAATTTTGTGAAATTTTTGGAATTAAGATGGTGTGACAATATTTGGTTGGATGGGCAACTCTTGAATGACCCTTTTCCAATGTTATTCTCTGTTGCTATAAAAATTGGAGGTTGGATTAGGATTTTCAGGATTTGGAGACAAGAAACTGGAGATTGTACTCGGAGCTTAGAAGAATAGGAAGTAGCCGAATTTTCAAGGCTGATAGAGAGGTTAAATGTGGAACAATTAAGAATAGCTCAAGACAATAGAGCGTTAGTGCTATATGCTTCAAGGGAATTTTCAACAAGATCTATGCTATTTAAAATTTTAGTGGCAGAAACAATCTTGGCGGAGCATCTGATTAAAGGAACAATGGCAAATATCCATATCCACATGTATCTATATATATATATATACATACATCTTCATTTATGGGTATACCTTTCTAAGCTATATTAATATATAATAGTTATTATTTATTACTATTTTCGGGGGGGGGGGGGGGGGGGGGGGGGGGGGGATGTGGGGGGGAGTAAGGGTCTCACTATTGCTATATGTTCTAAGCTTCTTCAATATATGATGGGCTTTTTATACTATGAAGAGTAATGCCCTACAATTACTCAGTGGTCAGGTACTTTAGAGAAAGGAGGCCCAAACAAAAACCTCCTTTCTCTAAATGAAAAACTAATTTTGATGGATGAAAGAACAAAAGAAAGCCAAACAAAAACCTCGGCTTGGTCATCATGAGAACTACAAAACAAGCCAAGAAATTCAATAAAAAGGAATTTAATTGTTATCAATCAAGAAAACATAAAAGATTAGAATTATAAACCCAAGTAGATGCATTAAAATGTGCCCGATCTCAAATCTTCTCCCATGATTTGTCAATTTCTGATGAGATTCTTCTGTTCTTTTCAATCTAATATTTTACAAGACTGAAAAAAACTAGCTTGCCAGAGTAAACAAATTCATCCCTAAACAAAGGACTCAGGATAGCTTCCTCTATCATTCCATGAAAACGTGAAATAAAAAACATAGACATGCTAGCAATCTGCCATAATCGAGACCACAACATGGTAGCAAAAGGGCATAGCAACTATAATTATCTGTAGCCCCCTGCTCAAATGACAACAATTGGGGAAGGACAATACAAAATGGTGTGGCTAAAAAAGTAATAATTCTTTCTACAGTGTCTGGAAAAGAACCATTCTTTTGTGGGATTGTAATCTTTTGAAGTTTTGAGAAGAAGTTAAGAGAAGAAAGGACTAGAGCATGGAGTAAAAAAAAACTAATTGATTGTTCTAATACTTGCAAGTTTATAACTACAAGGAGAAAGTCCATACATGACTATGTTTGTGTTTTACACTTTTATCCTTTTTTCTTCTAATTTCATATTTTTGGGGCTAAGGAATGAGAAAGACCTTTCCCTTGCATCATGATTTCAATTTCATTTCATTCAAAAAGATCCAAGTTTGTCTCAACAATGTTTTTGTCATTCCAATCGTGTTCCATTAAATAGGAACAACCAAGCTGATAAAATTTGATAACTCTCAGATGGAGAATTAGAAAGAAAAATCCATTAGATGACAAATTTTGGTTCTAAGGCATCTCAGGCAGTGAATCAAATCCATGGTGCAAGGTTTTCTTATTAACATGCAATATTGATTTAGAAAAGTGAAGAGGAAATTGAATTTATTTACTTTTCTATAAACCAATATTTTTTCATAATTTTTTTGTGTTGATAAGAAACAAGATATGATGAAGGAAAGGAATATTTTCATGCACGATATGAAAATATTATGAAAGATGGGAGGAGAGCCAGGCACGAAACGTCCTGTTGCCCATGGGAACATTGAGGCTGGTGTAAAGGGAGGTACACCAATAAAGAGCCAAGAAAAGAGAACCAGATTTAAAAAACAATCAAAAGTCTCTTAGGAATCAGTATCATTGTTCCTTTTTGGCCAATTCCTCCTATGAATAAAAGGACCTACCTTGAAAGAGTCTAGATATATGTAACCACAAAAGAAGAATTACAGCCAAAAAGGCCAGAGAAAAGAGGGAGGAAGCTTCTATCTCCATCAATATAAGTTGTTCAAAAGATTAGTATATTACGAACTATCTATGAGAGGCACTCCACTTCAAGCCCTATGCTGTATATTTCGACTCAATGTAATTTTTTTTGTAGCATCTTTATAAATCCTGTCGATTCTTTCCGACCCAAAATTTGAATCCAAACCTTTAGAAATGGATACTGAAACAAGGAGCTTGCCTTTGTCCCTATATTGCTGTGGGTCTGTGAAGGATTTCTACAATAGAAGTTTTAGATGAATGCTCTTTTAGTACTTGGTGGTTACGGGTTTAATTTGAAAGGGAAAGAAGTTGGAACTAGTTTACTTGCTTGTAAAATTGGAAATGGGAGGTTCTTTGTACAGGAACCAGTATTTTATGAAATTCTTTATAAGATTCTAATATAATGAAGTCGCAGTGGTAGGAAGTTTTTGTTTAAAAGTTTGGACGGGACATGAATTTGAATAAGCTGCGCTAAAGGGATCCACTGGTAGAAATATTATTTTTATCATTTTAACTGCTGCTATTCCATCTTTGTTGCATATATAATCCTTTTATATCGGACTTAAAGGCGACTTATTTTGTTCTTTTTCCATGATAGAGATTACCTTAATTTGTGTGGTAGAAAGGACACTTTTGACTAGTTAATTGTCATCTTTATGGCAGGATGTGATTGTGAAGCTTCGCTTTTGGAAGTTAGTGATGTCAGTCTTTGCCTTTTCATCTACTCCTGAATTGTTGTTCGGACTGTTTTTGCTTTATTACTTCAGAGTATTTGAGAGACAGATAGGCTCCAACAAATATTCGGTAAGTTTTATTCAATTCATACTGCAGGATTTTATTAAAACATGTCATAATGAAGCAACCAATCACGATCTTTAAATTGATGGGTCACATTAATACAATGCAGTGCCTGATGTATTAACTCTTGTAACCATGTATTTGTTTATCTTCAATGAATAGAAGCATAAAAAATCAGAAAGTGTATAAAAGTAGATGTAGTATAAGTTTTGTGGTCATACATGTGATGCCGTATTCATTTGGAATACTAAAAATGGTATTGAATTAATACTATGCCCCTTCTGATAACATACTAATCTTCCTATCATATCCATTACTAGTACTGACAACATTTTTGTGGTCATTGACATGACAAAGTGGGCACCTATATTTGAAATACTTTATTGTTTTTCATTTCTATTTGCTTCATGGAATAAGGTTAGCAGACTGAATTTAGTACGATCATTGCCTTTAGTTTCTATTCTACAAAACAGATACGTTTGGGTCAGGAAGTGTGAGTCATGCTTGCATGCTAATATTGACGGTGATAATTTGTTAATTATAACATTCTTCACTCCAATTGTCAAACATATTATGTTTTAGTTTTTGTGCACAAAACTCTTTTTCCCCCTTAGTTGATGTGTATTTCTTCGTAAAGAGATTTATGTTAATATTCTGTCGTTTTGCAGGTCTTTACCTTGTTCTCTATAATAATCTCCCTACTTGTTGAGGTCCTTGCAATATCATTACTTAAAGGTATGCATTTTGGTTTAATCTACTAATATGCTTGGGCAGCTAGCACAATTCAAGCTCATGTTTGATTATTGGTTTGATCTTGTTTAACATCCCTTTCCTTTTTAAATTTTTAGAGGTGAACTCTCCCTTCTTTCCCTTCTTTTTCTCCTGTAAAATTTGTTTACTTGGATTGGAAGTCCTTCCTGATCTTTCTGGCATTTTCGCTTGTAAGCCTTTGTATACCCATCTAGTTTCTTCTCTCTCTACTTATCTCTTCAGCCGAATGAAATTCCATTTTTTTTTTCCTGATTGATGGCTTTAGGAAGAATTAACACCTTGGATTTTATCCAGAGAACCCATGACTTTGTCCTTGGCCCCAATTGGTGCTTTATGTGCAAGGGGCCTTGAGAAGATTTTTAACCGTTTGTTATGGCTTTGTTTGTTTACTTCTCTGTTGTGGAGTCAGTTTTGGCATATTTTTGGTTCCTACCTGAACGTCTGTATGATGGTGGTGCGACATTTGATCCTCCATTTTGGGATAAAGACTGTTATTGCAAGCTTGCTTTTGTGTTGTTCTTTGAAGTATTTGGTTTGAAGGAAACAGGAGAGCCTTCATGGTTTTAGAACAGTTCCTTCCTAGACATCTTCTGACCATTCCTCTTAAGATATCCTAATTCTACGAGTCTTGAATCAAACAGCCACTTAAATTTGAGAGCTAGATGGAGATGGTGAGGTAGATCTTTGATTATTATAGGGGTTTTTACAATCGGAGGGAGAGAAGGGCTAGGTTTTGTTTTTTTTTATTTTTTTTATTTCAAGGGTTGAGTAGTCACACTTAATCCCTCTATAATTTTTGGTATTTTCAGTCATATCTCAACTATACAAAATATCATAATAAATACAAGTTACAGCAACTTATAAAAGAATGAATATTTTACCATAAACCAAATCTTAAAACATACCTAAAAAAAAGAATAGAAAATAAAGATGAGATAAAATCCTAAAATACGAGAAACAAGGTTACCCTTAACCTTGACCATAATTTACAACACTCCCCCTCAACGTGGATTGAATGTATTATACAATCCCAACCTGCTATTCAAATCTTCAAGGTTAGGTCATGGTAAAAGCTTGGTAATAATATCTGCTAATTGTTGCTTGAGAATGGATGTGGACAAAGACACTACACTCGAAAACTCTAGGGACCAAATCAAGAGATTGAACACAAAGATGAGAAAATGATTGAAGGAAGACTTAATGAGGAGCAACTATGTGGGATTGATCAATTATGTGGAAATGAGATGACGATTCTTGCATTAAGCCACTCCATTTTGTTGATGAGTATCAACACAAATGCCATGATGAAGAATTCCTTGAGTGATAGGTAATCCTCAAGACATGAACTAAAGAATTCTTTTGCATTGTCTATTTTGAGGACACAAAATTTGGTTTGATGTTGAGCTTTTGATCATATTAGGAAAATGTTTGAAATGTTGGTGAGCTTATGATTTTTTTTCTTAGCAAAGATCCATGTAACATAGATCATCAACAAAGGAAATATGCTGTCGAGCCACAAAGATTTTTTTTTGAAGGGTCCCATACATTGCTATCAATAAATGAAAAAGGACTTGACGGTTAATAAGCAATGTATGGATAGGGGTTTCAAGTATGCTTGATAATCTGAAAAATATCACAATTGAACAATGTAAGATTTTTATTATGAAGAAGATTTTGAAACAATTTGGAGAAATACGAAAAATTTGGATGACCTAACTGATAGTGTAATAACATCATTTCACTATCTTTATTGATACAAGAAGAAAACTTATTACTGGAAACAAAGGAAGATAAAAACTAAGAATTGTCTCCAATTGCTAGTGAGCCTTGATCATAGTTGAGAGGATAAAGTCTGAAAAAGTTCAGCACTGCCAATTGTCTTCTCCAGTTCGAATTCTGCAAAAATACGTTAGTTTGGATTAAACTTAATCGCACATTTAAGATCACGTGTCAATTTACTTATTGAAAGTAAATTACAACCCAAGTCTAGGATATGTTATACAGAGTTAAGATATAAATTTTGAGTAACTCTAATGGAACTTGTCCCAACCACTTTGGAGTTTGACCCATTTGCAATTTTCACAAGGAATTGGAGGTGCCGACTTGATAGTTTTGAAATAGTGATGCATTCCTTGTCATATGATGTGATGCTCCAGTGTCTACAATTCAATTCCTTCCTTTACTAGTTAACAAAGCAGGAGGTATAACTTCCTGTGCAGCCAGTATTGCTCCCTGGCCAATGATCTTTTGTTTTGCATCTATTTGTTATTTGCTAAATGGTGTTGACTTCGAATTGTCAGAATTATCCGGAGCTACGTTAACCACATAGGCCCTACCATCATGATCATTGTGATGCTTAGGTTTCCAATTAGCAGGCTTCCCATGGATCTTTTAGCATGTGTCTTTTATATTACCCACCGTTTTGCAATTCTCACACCGAGGCCTCAATTGTTTTTGCTTTTTGTCACTTTGTACCATTGAGTTAAAACTACACTAGCAAGTACAAATGCTATCAAGAAAGTAGAGACTGATTCTGATTTGCCCATTATTGCACATTTCCTACTTTCTTCTCGCCTTACTTCAGAGAAGGCTTTGCGAAGAGTTTGGCAATGACTTGGTTCCCATGTTTCGACCTCGAACTTCATCAAGATCGTTGATAAGGCCAAGAAGGAATTTGAGTGTCTCTTTTTGCTCAAGAATTTCCGTTTATTGAGTCGTATCATTGGCATACTTCCATGAATAGACTTCAAATAAATCCACTTTTTTCCAGTGATGGGAGAGTGTATTAAAGTAATCAGTAACAAATTGATAACCTCAGCAAAAATCATGAAGGATTGTTTCTATGCTAAACAATTCTGAAGTGTTCTTCTTACTAGAGTATGTTTCCTTGAGATTGTCCCAAATTTGATGTGTTGTTCCATACAGAAGAAAATTTTCACTTATCTCATTGGTTGTGTAATTAATTAACAACGACATGACCATGTTATTTTCTACTTTCCACTTCATGAATTCGGGATCAGTTGCTTTTAGGCTGCACAATCTCTTTCGAGAAGTACTCATTCTTACCCTTGCCACATATGAACATCAAGACTGACTATGACCATTGGATATAATGTGGCCATTCAATGTGTGACCCATAATATGGGCAAATGATGATGAATCATATCCTCCTTGACCATTAGAGATTGGTTCGATTGATTTGGAAGAATACATACTCATGAAAAATCGGACAAAATGTAGTAGTGAAGAACTAGGTCAAAAAGAAAAAATTGCAGCAATTAGGTCGACAACAGTCTTTGGCGATAAGCAGTGACGATGTCAGAGGAGTCGGACGTTAGTGATGGAGGAGTCAGCGTCGGAGGAGGGTGCTTCAGTCGTGAGTCGGTATCGAATGTGGGTGGTAGTCATGAGAAGCTCACGATTTTTCTATTTGAGTGTTAAAGGGAGGAGAACACCGCAAAGGGATCGTCAGAAACAAGGACTATTGACCATTAACCTTCTGTGGTAGGCTGATTAGTTGGAAAAGCCTTTTGGCTTTTGCATGAACGGTTTTATTGGTAAATTTATAAAGGTTAATAGGAGGTGGTTGAATAAGTTATTGTAGCATATTTCTTGAATTTGAAAACAGATGTTAAAGCTGACGTTAGCACCTCATTCCTTGGAAAACTGATCATCTAGATTAGGAACTTTATTGCTTTTTTAGCCTTTACAGTCGTACAAAGATTGAAGATTCTATCATGGGTTGCTCCCGAACAAAGTTTCGATGGCTTGTTTCAGCTTATCTATAGTGCCTTTGTTGTTGGTTTGTCCAAAATGTTATAGTTCAATCTGGTGGCTGCTTTTGTTTGGAAATTATTATTATGTATTGAATATATATATAATAATTTTTTTAAAAATTGAGGTCAAGGTTATGATTGAACTTGTGCTTGGTTCGGGATGGAGAGATGAAATACACAATAACTAAGAAATTTCAAGATCGGGACTAGATGTAGCAGCATAGATAATAAAATTATGTAATTATAGTTGAAGAAAATTCAAGATCGGTACTAGATGTAGAATAGATAATAAAGTTTATGTAATTATAATTTTAAAAAATTGGTTGCAGTTTGGTTTTGATCTAGATGAAAGTAGATATGTACTAAACATATGTAATAAGATTTATAAAATATGGAGTTGGGGTTACAGCTAAGATGTGGATGAAGACGTGAAATACATAATAATAATAATAATTTCCTTTATAAAAAACATAAAAACGAAGGATTGAGATTGGATTTGATGCTGGAATGGAGTTCATCGGGATGAGGTTTAGACAGTGGAATACATTATAAAAGTTTTAAGCATGGGGCCACAGTTAGGGAACAGAGAGAGAAAATGAGATGGGGGGGAAGGCGGATAAGATCTTCATTTAGTTGGTATCTGGTTTTAACGCTCATCATTTTCTCATTGGACATGAGTTATGTCAGCAATTTTGCAATAGAAGTTAATTTTATCCCATCTTGTTAACATTGGAGTTCATTTTTGTTGCATCTTACATTCAGAAGAAATTTTATCAATTCATTTTTTTCTTTTTCTTTCACAGATTTTAGCATTAGAATCTTAGAGAGAATATATATCTTAGCATTAGCAGTAAGTTCTAATGATCTTGACTTGGCTAACACTTTTTTTTTCTTTTTTTTTTTTTTGGGGCAGATCCTGCAGCCACTGCTGCCAATCTAGTTACTTCTGGACCTTATGGTCTTTTATTTGCTTCCTTTGTACCCTTCTTCTTTGATATTCCTGTTTCAACTCGGTTTCGTGTATTTGGAGTTCGTTTCTCTGACAAGTCTTTCATATATCTTGCTGGTCTTCAGGTTAGGAGTTTGCTTTATTTATATTTGTTTTGATACCTCTTTCGTTTCTCTAGCTGTATAATCTAGTTTGTTGTTGATCTTGCAGCTCCTTCTGTCCTCGTGGAGAAGATCCATCTTACCAGGGATATGCGGCATTCTTGCTGGTTCCTTATATCGTTTGAATGTATTTGGCATCCGCAAAGCCAAGGTTATATTCAAAATTTGCATAAACACATTGCTTCCTTAGTTTTCTATCTGAAATTATGATTCTGGTATATTAAATTGTAGTTGGGGCGTTTCAGTATTTGGTTAAACTGTGGAAATTAAACTCAGGATAGGTGGTTTATGGCCCGTCAACCTTTACCATTTTAGAAGGGATGAATTATGAATATTTTGATACCTTTTCTCTCTGCGGCACCATTTCACTGCATGCATATACAGGATTCTTTATGCAGAATTTGAGTTAAAATCTTCGTTTGACTTTTTGATAAGCTAATCACCGTCAGCCTCCTGGTTCTCCCAACAATAAATGCTCCCATTCTTGACATTTTGAATGGAATTGGTACACCTTAGATGCTTCTGACATTCTCTAGGACCCAACTGTTGTTCATAGTGTCTTATCTTCAATATTCTGGTTGGTCATGCAACCAATGATTTGGCTTGGCCTCATCTGTCGCCAAATAATCTAATAAGAGTTGTTTCTTATCCGAGGAAAAAAATGAATGATAGGATCTGTCTTTCGCACTCAACTTGTCTGATTACTTCTACAAGTCCCGTCCTCTTTAAGCCTTCATATATCGATCAAACTTACCTTTACTTTTTCTTTTCCAAGATCTTCTATAATATTCTGATGTTAGAAATTTTGACCTTTTTATGATGATTTCATTCTTTTATTTGTTTTTGTTCATTTTGATTCAGTTTGATGAAGTTTCTCTCATTAGGTATTTTATAGTTTTCTAAAAAAATGCATTATTTTATTATTTTCGTGCTTCACAGTTTCCGGAGTTCATCAGTTCATTTTTTTCGCGATTTTGTTTGCCATCTGTGGGGAATCCTCCAGCAGCCCCAAATAGAGATGTTAGAGGAAATATGCCATCATTCATGAGCCGCCAGGTTGAGGTTAGTACATTTGGCGAATGCTTCTATCAGCTATTAGTTTCAACACATATTTGATAAGCTACACCATTTGAGGAAGAGATTTTGACTATTTAATAGATTTCTCGTCTGCTGACCAACTTTTAGGCATGAGACTGTGCCATCGTAATTGTGAGATTGTGGGTACTTGCTAACGTTATAGTCCTTAAAATAATCTATTTGGATGTAGTTAACGAGTACATGGGTGGCATGAAAAACGCAAGTTTTGCACTTCAGCCTCTTAACTGGTTTATTTTGTGTTGTGCTATTATAGAGGAACTTCACTCCTGTGCCAACTGCCTCAGAACCACCGGAGGACTCCATTGCTACCCTTGTTTCGATGGGCTTTGACAGAAATTCAGCCAGGCAGGCACTTATGCGGGCCAGAAATGATGTTAACATGGCAACCAACATCCTTCTTGAATCACAATCGCACTAATTTCATGAAAAAAAATCTGGGTATTATGAAACCTTTGATCTCCACAATTCCGAGAACAATCAAATTCAGTATCAAGGGATGATGGTCGGACAAACTTGCATTTGCTGACATCTGAGTTTTGATAGGTTGCAGGAACTCACCATGCAATTTTCATTAACTCTTACGAGTTCCCTTTCTATTCCTCTATCTATCGTAGGTGTGAAATTTTCTTGCTACGTGATGTCTGATTACAAAAAAAAAAAAAAAAAAAAAAAAAAAAAAAAATTGCTTAGCCTGTAGGTATTTAAGTATTAAATTAAGTTGGCAGGGATGTTTAAGGAAGCAGATGTGCAGAATTCTCTTGTTCTGTGATTATCTATATAAAAGCTGCATATTCTTACACAAGTTTTATTGGGGCACTATCAAGCAAGATGAACAATTCTGTTTTTTTCTTGGTAAGTTATATTTTGTATGATTTATTGGTTGGTTTCATTTTTGGTTTTGAGAAGGCACTGATTTACTAACTTATTCAAATTTAGGATAGATTTGTAGATAAACATTCGAATGATAATATGAACTCCCTCCATAATGCTTTCACAATCATAACCCTGAGCGATGCATTAAAAACCACATTATTATTCAGCTTCATTGCTGAAAGCTATGCTTACAAAGCCTGCAAATTGTAATAATTCACGACAATTAAACATTTACCAACACATTAAGGCCACAAAACCAAGATGGCCGCTCAACGTTTAAAATGACAAACAGAAAATAATAATAATAATAATAAACAAAATAAAATAAAGGGGGTTACTTGAGAAATGGACAACAGGAGCATCACCACTTTCTGTGGATGTGTTCAAACCTTATGCATCACACAATATCAACGCGGGAAGCCAAATTCCGAGAAAACATGTATGAATCTCCATCTAAACGTGATTTTGAAATGAGAAAGAGAACAATACGTCTCCACCGTTGATCCTCATCTCATAGCGAGTGGTGGGAACATGTAGGAAGCAGAATTTTCAAACCTGTATGCAGTTCCTTTCCCTAGTGGCAGCAGGCATTGTAGTATATCTAATATCTGCGTTTTGCATATGAGAAAAGAGAGACAATAGGCATCCTCAAGTTTGGAATTAGGAAACCTCTGTTCCAAGAAAGCTTCAGACAGTTGAGATGTCCACTCGGCTTTTGTGAAGCTGAAATGCTGGGGTGATCCAGCTTCCGCAACTGCATTGGATGCCCGACCAATTAAAGTATCCAAGGCGACCTTCACAATGAGCACACGATAACTTGCCTTCCAATGCACCTTCTTCAACTGGGTAATAGAACAAAAATTCAACGTAGGTTTTTCATAATTGTAGATCCAAAGAAAAACCATATTTAAATAATGCATTACCAAAAGGTATCTACTACCTCTGTCTATATATGGGAACTGTTTCTCCATGAAAACCCTTTTTTTTTTTTCAACAGGAGAAACCGACTCGACCCAAAACTTCCATTGGGTGATGATTTCATCAAAAAACTAGTTGAAGTTCATACAAGCAATGAATTATCAGATATGTAGAAGATACGGCAGAGGTCATAAAAGAAAAGGATTTACCTCCTGTCATCCACCGGAGGGGCTCAATAAAAATAGATGAGCACTCAGGTTCCTCCGACTTATTAAAAGGGTTTCCACTTTTTCTCTTACGCCAGTCAAACGACGACTCACCTTCGCCAGGAATGTGATCCACCACATTTTCCTGCAAGGCAACCAGCCTTCGACATTTCTTGCAGCGGTATGCACGTGCAAGGGAATTATCTACTTGTTGGGATGACTGTACGGCTGAAGCAACTTCACAGGTCAAGCCTGGATCTGCTCCAAGTTTAGAAATGTTGATTTTCTCCCCGCGGTTATAGGACTCGCCTGAAGGCATGGAGAGGCAATAATTTAAAAGAATAAGCAAAATGGAAACTCACAGCTAAATCGTTATAAAGAGGAAGAAAAATGTCAATCACTAGAGGTGTCAAAGTATGAACCAGAGCCAGAATCCCAAACCAAAAGTCCAACAAAAACATGTGTTATACGTGCAACTTATTTATGTTTGACTGGAAAAGTTATTACCAAAGTAAAATTGGGAGAAACTATAGAAAAGATTGAGATCATTAATAATACAATTCTCATGCTAGATTAGATCAATAGCCCAAGCTTGACCAGGTCAAGGACTAAGTACTAGGTTGGCCCAAACTTTGATACTATGTTAAATCATCAATCAACTCAAAAACTGGATATGGTAAATTTTATTTTATATACACTCCAACTGACACATAATAATTGACATGTAAGCGATTATTTCCTTTTTATTTTAAATCTTTTGACCTGTAAATGAAGTTCAGGTTAAAAAATATGCCTTATCTTGAGCAAGCAAAAATCTGTGATGCATGGCTCTCAAACCTAGCCAAAACAGATGTTCCTCGACTCGACAACTGTTCTGGTAATACTATAATCTGGGAAGAAATGGCAATGCTCAATCTCCTGCTTAAATTCACAGGCCTTCATCAAACGTCCCTTGACACAAAACTAAAACCCAGAATCTAAGATACAACTAAACAAAATAACTAATATTATTTTCCTTTTTTTAAACATTGTGAATATTCGGCCAGCTTACACACCCCTTGACTAATCATAGGAGAGACCGCAGGATCCTACATCATACAGCTGTCAAGAAACACTAGGATTTTATCCTAAGTAGGTGACCGCATAAATACTCTTGAATAAAAGCTTGTGGGAGGGAACTATAGACCAAAAAGATAATATTGAAAAACAAATCCAGGAAATGAATGAATTGAACAACAGCAGTACTCATTCAAACAAATGAACTAGATTGAGACAATACAGGAGGGGGCAGTGAAAGAAACACCACGTACCCAATATTTTCAGGCGAAAACGCTTGTATATGGGACTGGCATAATCAACCTTGAAACCCATGTCCTCGAACAGTTTTAACTGCAATGAATACAGATTAATAATTAGAAAATTAGAATGGTATATCTAGTGCATTGACATTCTGCACAAGACCTTTCAGTATCTTATGAATTAACAATATTTCCAAGATCACCTGCTCCATAAATCCATCATTGGGGCTGACAAACTCATTGCTTTGTCGCAAGGAATCAAGTGCATCTGCATCAACGTATAAGAAAGAAAAACTAGCAATAGGTCGGAACCATAAGCAACTACATACACTGGTTCATAATAGTTCAAGCAAATAATGTATGCTTATCACACCTTCTAGAGATAGCCGTTCCTTTCTCATAAGGTATGATGTGATGATAGCAGCACTGCAACGAATAAATGCAAAGGATGATATAAATACTTGATAATGAGAAAACTGGGGAAAATTTCACATAAGGCTGCAGTGGATAAACTATAATACAGCATGGGTATGAAGTATATGAATCATTCCTAATTTTATTAACTTCAAGTATGAGGAGTTTGTATCAAGTTTTATGCAGTTCTCCTTTGTATGGAAAAGCTAGTTCTCTATAGCTCAATGTCATTAACCATTCTTTTCAATTTGTGGCTGGAGAGGAATAAACACATCTTTTAAAGGACGGAAAAGATTTTCACACTTCTCTGAAGGCTGTTCTTCATGGTGATTTGAATTAGAAATCCTTGTAAATAAATTTGGTAACCACTCTCTCTTCCATGAGGACCCAATTGAAGAGTGTTCTTGAAATGACCTCTAGCATTTCTTTAAGAAGTCTCCTCATGTCATTTTGGTATGAACCACTAAATTTTACAATATGGAAAGAGAGTAACAAATGGTTGATAACATTTTGAGAGGCTCATCTACCTCCCCATTGCTCAAGTTGGAGTTCCACAAAAAGTTCGCAGTAGCCCACACTTAGTCCTAAGCCCCTCTGTAATTTCCATCTTGGCCATGTCTTTGGTATTGGCCCACATATCTTGCAGGAATTAAGGAACCACTCTTTGGTTATCTGAGGAGCAACACAAGTGACACCAACAGCCAGATAATGGCTGTAAATATTATTATTTCGTTCTCAAAATTGTCACCGCTAAATGTCTTAAAATGCTCCAAACCTCAATCGGGTAGTTGTCAAATAATTCGTGTCCAAAATTATGGACGTTTTACTTAATCTGCATAACCTTTTATTATAAAATTGCAAGTGCACCTCCTTTTTCAAGAAAGGCAGAAGAAAAAAATCCAAGAACAACATATATAATACAGACTTTCAGGTTCCAAGCGAGTCCATCCACGACTAGATGGAAGCCATCATAACATTCATATCCAGGTACAACAAAACAACGTATAACAGAAAATTTATCCGTAACTAACGATGGAAAAATCACAGTACCTTCGCAATAACTTGGCAGAAATAGCATATCACATATCAAAGCAAAAGATGAGTGGTTACAGAATGAAAATAGCAACAGCCTAGCAGGAAAGTTTGTCATACCTTCTTGATACTCCAGCAAAGCAATGCACCAGAACAGATCCCTCTTTTCTACCCTGCTCAATGAAATCATAGCACACATTCAAATAATCCAACAGATCTTCATTTTCCATATCTCTCAGCGGCACTGCCATCCTCACAACCTTCAAATCCTTTCCAGCATGCTCCAATGAGTACAAGAGCTTCTCAGGTGATAAGGAACTCTTCGACCCATCAACATAGTCATTCTCAGAAGCTGAATCACAGCCACCCACACCTACATATACCTTCTTAATTTCTTTGCTGGGAATTGTCAATCCACTGCGCCATTCAGAAAAAAACGATGCTGACGCAGAACTAAGAACTGATAATATATGCGTGATTTCTGAGCTACCATGTTGCAGAACTTCCACGGCATCGCCAATATTTCCAATGAAGAGATTCTCACGCACAAGGTGAGGCATGACAATATATCAAGATCAGATATCAAAGATGCCGAGTAGAGAATGTTCCTGCAACACAAGTGAAACTGCATTAGTTTCTCTCCTCGCTTTCAATTAAGCGATTACTACATGCGTAAAAGAACCCCTGGATCACTTCGATTATAATTCAAATTTGAACATAAATCCCTAAACCGGTTCAGTACAATACTTTAACAAGTAACCGTAAGCATAGGAGGAACTTATTGGACATTGTTCCTCTATATGATCGTAGAAACTTGAGAGAAAGGGACATTATTATTTCACCGAGCTCATTGACGGCAACCGAAGTGAAATTAAACATAAAGCAGCTCGATACATGATAGCAGAGACGGGATTTGACGAATCAAGAATGTTTGTTGAATAAATTCCACAAAGAAGCGTGTAAGTTTTTGCAGGAATCATGGAAATTGAAAGTAAAAATCCATAATAAGAGGCAGAGATTGGAAAAAGGAAAAAACATGGTTGAGAGAAAGAAAGATGACCTGAAATTCGGAGGAAGGCAAGCGCTATTCTGCCCTTTGACATACATGTATTGTACTTATAAAAGACTTGACACGTGTGAGAAGGGAGGGGAAGAGTTGGGCACGTGAGTCAGCTTTCCACGTGGCGTTAGAAGACAGACCACCGAGGGTTTATTATTATTATTATTATTATTATTATTATTATTATTAGCAGTAGCAACAGAAAAACATCTGAGGCCTGGTGTAAGAGCAGCCCACATGGTTGTCCACGTCAATCCCAATTATTCCTAAATTGTATCCAATAATATGATGCCAACAATCACTTTAGATCTATGGATTTAGAGGCCCCTCCATCTCCCTTTCAAATGTGCCAACTCTTCAATCCCTTTTAATAATTATAGTGTATTAAGTTTTTCCTTTTAATAATCGGAAGTCTTTGCGAGCCTCGTCGTTTGGATACCGATTTTAATTTTGATCGTGACCAAGAACTCATGCTTATCTTTAAAATATTGATAAGAATGTTAGAATATTGAAGGTGGAGGTTCGATGTGCCAACCAACCAACTTTAGTTACCTTTTAGGAAACTTAGAATCGGACCCGACCTTTTCATGGGAGAATGGCGAGTACTAAAATTCTATGATTTCTATCATGGATCATATCCAACATTTGGTATCAAAGCTAGGATGTCGAAACAAATATCGTCACCGTACAAAGTCGTCAGAGGAGATATGATGATGATAAAGAGCAGAAACGAGAGGAATGTAATGCTTCAGTACCTATTACTCAAGAAGAATAACTGCACGGCATGGTCGATAAAGATGCATGTTAACTTACAAACACAAGGCGTGTGGGATGCCATCGAGCATGGTGACGATGTTGAGTGTAAGGACACAAGATGGCTCTTGTTGTCATCTATCAAGTAGTCCCAGAGGACGTCCATCTCATGTTGGCAGAGAAGGACTCGACAAAGGCAGTGTGGAAGACGCTGCAAACAATGCATGTAGGTGTGGAACATGTCAAGGAAGCAAAGGTACAAATCTTGAGGAATGAATTTGAGGCTATCCACATGAAGAACAGTGAGTCAATAGACAACTTTGGCATGAAGTTGACGATGATCTTCAGCAGCATCCATTCGTTAGGCTACAAGGTGGAGGAAAAATCTTCATCGTCAAGAATTTCCTTCGAGTAGTCTCCCCCGAGATTCATGCAAATTATTATCTCCATTAAGCAGTGTGGTGATCTTAAGAACATGTCCGTTGAGGAGGTCGTTGGTTGCCTTAAGATCCATGAGAAGAGACTTCGTGGCAAAATAAATAAATAAATAAATAAAAATAAAAATAAAAAGATGTGGTTGTACGCCTTCAGCTTTTGCGCACAGTGGAGGGTGCCTAACCGTAAGTTTTACAGGTACGAGGGGACGTGGGAGCCCTAGCAAGAAAAACAGAGGTCATGAACATGGTCGAGACATGGCCGCAAACGTGGCGGTAGAGGAGGTCGTGACAATACCTCACAAACCCATGACATAGTCATCCCTTGTAAGGATAAGAGCATGATTAAGTGTTATGCTCGTGAAAAGGACAGACATTATGTGGTAGAGCGCCGCAGCAAGGAACATGATGAGGAGGCAAACATCACATTCACAAAGGATGAAGAGTTTGCATTGATGTTGGCCAAGAAAATGTCCAACTTGTTGATGCTCAATAAAGAGAAGGTTATGGTGAACCTCCTCACACATGACAAAGACTAAATGGAGACCAACATGTACCGATCCAAGACAACTGAATAAACAACCACATGACCGGAGATCAAGAAAAGTTCTTGATGAGAAGTTCATTGGAAACGTGAAGCTCTGCGATGGATCAATTGTACCGATCCAAGGCAAGGGATCCATGTTGTTCCAATGTAAGAACGATGATCAACTTCTATTGACTAAGGTATATTACATCCCGAGTTGAAGAGCAATATTATTAGCCTTGGTCAAATGACAGAAGAAAGTAGCAAAATGGAGTTAGTCAACTCGTTTCTCAAGATTTTCGATAGAAACGGAGTCCTGTTGATGAAGGTAAAACGACCGCGAAACTGCCTGTATAAGATACTAATGAAAGACCATCAACATTTTAAGAATAGAGTCGAGAAGAAACTATAGTTAAACATGTTTTAGTTGGATTAATCATATATTGGGTAACCTCTTGTGAGTTTTTGTAAGAATCATGTGAGTGAGATCAAAAAAAAATGTTGAAAGAACAAATGTTAGTCAATGGGATGGTTTTCACTCTTAGAAACGATAAGTATCATGACCATGTCGCAAGAGATGCAAGGAAATATTAGAACCCGGTGCCGAATATGAATTTCAAATCCTGGGCATGAGACATTACACTCTCAATTTCATTTGATTAATTTCACATTACACTCTCAATTTCATTTGATTAATTTCATTTTTTGTGTCGTTACTAAAGATGTTTCCACTTTTAGTTATTTAAACTCCTAGTTGAAGGCAGCTAGGGAATCAACCTTGTCTTTTTATAATCCTTTCATTTATTTTAAATTATAATTTTTTTAATCTTAAATTATAGGAGTAAAAGAGTGAATAAATAAAATAATAAAGAATATGTAGGCAAATTTGTAAGTAGAGAATTAGAACAGAAGGAAATGTGTACACATGAGTACAAGAGAGGAAAGAGGAAAGCTTACACTAAATTCTTTACATCACAGAATTGTGGAGAAGGTAAAATAATCCTTCTTAAGCAGATAGATGGCACAACACCTCTTTTCTTTTGCTAATTCTGAATACCATACAGTAATGGCACATGAAACTAAGCTCATCGGCCTTTAAAATGACCTGTCTTTCACCTATTCGTCTCCTCTCCCGAACCCGATCGCAGATCGGTCTCACTTCATGTACAATGTTTCCTTGAACTCTTTTTCCTGGTTTAGTTTACAACATGGGTCACAAGTTCCTGTGTAGGGAAGAAACATCCCTCGAACCTGGTAATGATGTTGGATGTTCCCGCACGCGAGATAAGAGCAGAGACACTTGCTCGGTTGCGATATCAAGCCTCTCCTGGGACTTTGCAGATTCGGTTACAAGAGTCGACACCAAGCTCTGCAACAACTGAATCTTTTCAGCATGGTCATTTGTAGTATTTTGAAGGAGCTTTGCTGAATGCATGCTTATCCTTCTCCATCGTACAGGAAGATAGCTATCGGGTATCTGGAAACAGTTCACAGTCGAGAGAACTCGGAGGGCATGGCGGCAAAGAATTCCAGAGAACTCAAATTGATGGCAACTGCAACTTATGATGCCTTCACGGGGAACCCAATACACCTTCCGACCTCCCTCAACTTTCGTATGATGTCTCACAAGAAAGCCATCATCCATTTGAAACGTTGCATAATGGGCTGCCAACACGAGTTGTTCTTGAAGCTTCGAGAAGGCAAAGGGAGTGAGGATGGTGGCAGCGTGCGATTCCATTGGGGCGCCTGTTTTGAGACTGATATTTTGAAGATTTTGTTGCATTGTTTGTTGTTCTCCAGCTTGATCTCTAAAATCCACCCCAACAGCTACCTGAACAAGCACACTTAACCAATTGCATCCAAACTATCCTCATAATGATCTCCTAACAATTAAAACATTCTTACATGAAATAAAGTTACTTGTGTATGTTTGAATGAGATCCATTGATTGGATGAATCTAATACCCACACCAACCGTGAAAGCCAAATGAGAAACCATCCAAATCAAGCTGATATGAAATATACATGAAATGCATAACGCTAAGCAATCAAATAATGAATTAACGACCCCTGATTTAACTAGAAGTCTATTAATCTTTCATCTACATCGCTGATCCTAAGGGTGGCCTCTCTTAAGGCTAAGCAAAATTTGGATTAGTCAAAGTCATAATTTCTCATGGTTCGTTCAATGATCATCTTTATTTCAATATCTTCTAGGATCTATTCTCTAAGCTTCAAACATTCAAAACTCTCCATTTGGCTGGGCACACAGGAGAAATCAATACCATAATTGCATCCATAGGTAAGGTTTTTAGTTGTCTATAGCATCAGTGTTGTGAGCCATGTGAAGAGGCAATCAAGGATCAGAACCATATTTTATGGACATTGTTCCTTCTTGTTTAGTCATAATTGGAGATGGCAAGCAAGCTTAAAAAAACCCAGCTTTTAAGGTCAGTTCAGTTTTTGAAAGTATAAAACCTAAGAAGCAACACCAGTTTAGTTTGGAAGGATTTGGAGTTGGATAGGCCAGGGTCAGGAACCAACCCACCCACTTATACCACTAATTGAAGTGTTTACTACCTCTTTTGGTTATGCCCTTGAGATCACTTTGGCTCTTTTTTTATGTGACCCTTTGTATTTCTTTTATTGTCTCTTTCAGACTCCAAGCAGAAGATCAAAAACAACGATGCTATGTTTAGCATAAAGTAACATTGTTTTAACAATTAGGAAACGATAAACACGATATCAATAAATAAGCAACAAAAAAAAGTATGTAGGAAGAAGAAAAATCAAATGCAAAGATATTTAATAACTAGAGGGAAAAACAAGGAAGAAGAAAGAGGGAGCAAGGGAGAGTCTACAAAGAGAAAATCCAGGGAAAGTGAAAGACACTGGGGAAAGGAAGGAGGGAGAGAGAGCATGCAAGATTCGATGGAAGAATATCAGAAGGAACAAGTGCCAAAGCGCATCTCAAGCAAATGATAAGGGAGGTGAAGTTCAAATATATAGGTTTACGAGTCCTTTGGTTGCTATGGATGAGAAAGACAAGTGCTCAATTCTATAATAAAGTGCTTGACATGGTTGCCATGAACATTTATTCAGAAAGTAGGTAAGGCTAGCACCAATCTAAATTCGCAAAATGACACATGACCCACTGAGCAGAAAGGAAGGTTACGAGTGCTTGGTCACACCTTGAAAACATGGATCTTCTAAGTATTTTTATGAGAGTTAACTTACGAAGGAAATAAAAGTTAAAACGTTCCGTAAACTCAATAACAGATCTCTCAAACAAAAAAATTCAATCCAATCTCATTCATCATTTCTCTTTACACAACTTTAGTTGGTAATTTACCAACAGAGGGTCATCACTTAATCAAGTGAAATTCATCTATTATGATTCATTATATTTTGGAAAAGATATAAAGTTAAATGTCTCTAAGGGATGGCTTTAGTGGTAAAGACTTGGTATGTTTTGGGAGTCTATAGGGAGAGTCTAACGGAAAATTTAATAATGTAAAACTCTTGCCTCTTAGAGATGGTCTTGCAATGCAAAAACTTCCTCAAAGATAAGTGAGATAGGCTATTTGCACGATCCAAAAGGCCAAAGGGTAGGGTCCTACCCCACTTGTCAATAATATATATATATATATATATATGACAATAGAACTTTGATTCACAGTTGTTTTGTGTAATTGTTGTATAATGTCTACCTGTAGGTTCGCTTATAGGACTAAGATTTTTTGTTTCCTTCATTATAACTAAGCGTCTCACGATGATTCTTACAAGTGTTTGATCACACTCCAAAAACTACATAACATGCGTCTAAAGTATGTTGGTGCCAAAAATGACATTGCTCAAATTAGTGTTTTGAAACTTGGTGGATCTAGCATACCCCAGGTTAAACTCAATATCTTTTTATAATAGCTCTAAATCAACCATTAATTGCCTAGATTGCGCAAAAATCACTCGATCATAGGCTACAAATTGGCCCTATACTTCAATCACAAAAAGGAGGTGCAAGAAGCTTGATGAGGACCAAACAAACAGCTTGAGTAAATATTACCGAAATAAGTTAGATTTAATCCAACAAAAATAGTAAGACAGATCAGCGTACCTGTTCAATAAACTGTACTAGTCGAGTCTGTGCACTCAAAAATCGCTGAATAAAAGCATTAATTGTTTTTGATTGGCCAATTGTTGTCATTCCAGCAAAGAAATGGCTTCTCAAGAATGGTAATGCCCAAAGTGATCGCAAGCAGTACAAGTTGGCTATATGCCTGTTAGTATGCAAACCAAAAGAATTCTCCATATCCCTCCACCCTAATTCAAAATCCTCAATAGATTCCAGATTATACAGTCGACAGAATTCACTTTTCCACTCGTTATAACGGTCTCCAAGAACAGCATTAAACCATGATGGAAACTTCGCCACAATCATCCAAATACAGAGTGCATGCTTAGTAGTTGGCAATTCGACCGCTATTGCATCTTTGAGACACACATTTTGGTCAGTTAATATTGTCTGTGGAGCCTTTCCATTCATGAACCCTATAAAAACCTTGCGTAGCACAGTAGAAACAAACAAATAAATAAAATCAGAGTGGTGACCTATTTAAATAGATGTTCTACTAATTGTGTTACTATTGAGAACTCTGATTTTTCTAGAGTTGGAAGATAAAAATTTAGTTACCAAAAAACGTTACATGCTGAATATAACACACTGATTGAAGAAGAGATAATTTTAAACTGTAGTACCTTTAAAGCCCATGCAAATGATCTCAAATTCTCCTCCCGAAGAAGTACACAACTTAAGAAGCAAGGCATCCCATAGTTATTAATTCCAACCCATATACCAAGTGGCAAGTCAAATGCAGTCAATCGATGTGTGGTATCAAAGACAACTGCATCACCAAATATCTCATATGCTTGAATGGACGAGGCATACGACCAGGCAATGTTCTCTAACCTGTTGTTTGAATCGATCACATACTCAAATTTGAAGTTTGGATCTTTCTCCTTAATGTTTCTGCACATCCTCAATAAGTCAATGCTCTCTTCTTCATGATCTAATTTTCTAAATGATTGAAGTAGATTTCTTACATCCTTCTCAGTGAATGGCAAATATCCTGGCTCCACGCCTTTTTCTAGCTCCATAAGCCTCATCATTTGCTGCACAGAAATTCCTGATTTGGCATACATCACAATTCGAGCCTTGTCTATCTCAGAAATTGTTCGATATGCTGGAAGGAAACGAACTTGGTTTGGTTCTAATAATTCATGATTATGGTGGTTTGCAAAACCAGTGATACGCCACTCTGGTGGTCCTAGTTCCATTGTTTTGCTTATCCTCATATATGCTTGACATCCACACCGAGAGGATTTTCTATTTCTTTGAGGCTTATTTTCGTTCGGCGTTTTAATAGGTGTGTTCCCAGCACGATGGCAAACGAAATAGCGCCTAGTAAGGCCTTTTCCAATCCCATCTTTTCCCTCTGTTCGATGTCTTCGAATTGAGAAGCCACACCTTTTTGCAAATTCACTATAAAACTCATAAGCAGAATCATGAGTAGGAAACCTTTGCCCTATATAAGGAATTGCATCGTTACTTGAATCCAGGGACAGCCTGGTTTCATCAGGAGACTCCTCTGTGCTGCCGGTTTCATCTAAAGACAAGGATTGTTGGTCAGAGGGATCATCATATACCACCAACAACTGTCCAGTCTCCTCAGACATCATATCTCATCTAACTCCTCAAGTTCAATTTAATACCCTGGCTCGAGCACGTACAAATCAGCAAACGAGAATGAGAATGGGGAGAAAATTATGCGCAAAATGAAAAGCTCAAAATATTCATCACTCTTCTTCACAAGCTTCGAAATTTGAAGAAATTCGTCTCCCTTCATATTCAGGAAGCAATAAAACCATTGCAAATGAAAATATACGGCTTACAAGTACAGAAATTTGCAATTCAATCCCAAGAAGAGCACGTCTAAGTCAGTGAAACGCCCTCCTAGAGTCCTAATATACTGCAGAACGAAGGTGATACTCAATTTTCACAACATGGGTTTTTCCATACATCAGCGTTATCTCATCATATTCAAGTTACAGCCAGAATTGAGCAAATGAACTAAAACTGTCAAGTGCCCAGATCACAATTCCTAAATTGGCACAAATTTTCAAGCACAAAATACAGGAAGAAGGCCTACGCGTTTCCAATTGACGGAAGTGTGTGGCAACCGGTTGCGTTGTGCGGCGGGCGTTTGCAGCGATCTAATCAACGGAGGCGGCGTACAGCGGTCATTGGCAGACGTGTGGCGGCTAGTGCCGAGCGGATCAGGAGGGAGACGGAGAGGTTCTGGCGGCCGCCGAGGTTGCGTCGACGCCAAGACGAGAGGCAGAGCTGGCTGGTGGAGATGACGCTAAAGGAGCCGATTGGAATGGGGACTGGGAAGGGGAGTGATGGTAGGGTTTTGTATTTACTCTTGGTTCGGTTGATTCGGTTCGGTTCGGTTCGGTTCGGTTCGGTTCGGTTCGGTTCGGTTCGGTTCGGTTCGGTTCGGTTCGGTTCGGTTCGGTTCGGTTCGGTTCGGTCTTAATAAAAAATTGAATCGAATCGAAAAAATCCAGATTTCTTTAATATCAATACGAGGTTTCCGAATACTAACAAAAACTCAAACCAAACAATTAGATCGACGGTTTGGTTTGGTTCAAATTTTCGGTTTTTTCTGCACCCCTATTTATTTTCTACCATTTCTCTTACCCCCGTGCATAACGGAATCATGTATGCCCCTTTTTTTAGATCCCAGTTTAACATATTTCATTTTAGTTTTAAGTATTTTTAAAAATATTTTTCTAGAAATTTCATCAAATTTTTATTAATATTTTCATTGATAATACATTATTAAATTACCGATATTTGGTAGTTAATATAATTAATTGTTACGTTACCGAAATTTTTTAGGGTGATATAATCATCTATTTTAAAATTTAACGTGGTCAACTTTCTAAAATTTTAGACTGATCCAAGTTTGCTATCAAATGTAAGTCCACGTCAGTTTAAAGTGAAAAAATGAAAATGTGCAATTGAGGTTTGTGTCGTGTGCCCATTTATATGCGATTAAAAAAAAATCATCTAAATTCATTAAAAAAAAATAGAAAATCCTGTAAACCGATTGCTTGAGTTCGTAAACAAATAAAATAAAGGGTCTAGGACGGGCCTCCTTTCTAACCGCACAAACCTGCACACTCTTGCGTGCGACTAGCCATCTATGATCCATTTAAAAATAAAAAACAGGAAATACTCCATAAACAATCTACTTGTAGGCTCTTATCTAAGTTTCCTATTCAATGTTTTAGCTCATAAGGTTTATCTAGTCATCGTGTTTCCCGTACATAAGTCAGGGTCATTCATCTATCTCGGGCTCTAGGGTGGATGTAGCAAGTATGGAGGAGGAGTCGCTCTCTACAGGTAACCTCTCACGTCTCTCTATAATTCCACACGTGTCTGTTACTAGGTACTAGTAGGGATCTCCCTTAGTGGCGCCCAACATGCTTCTTATTCGTAAGTCATTCTAGATTAGAATAGTACAAGGCAGGCTCCCCACTAAGGACAATTGAAACTCCCCCAGTAGTACTCTCTAGCCACGGGTCCAAAGTGAGTGGCATCGTAATCCTATATACCAAGTATACTCTAACTTGTCGAGATAAGTTCACAAGCGCTCCAATTGTCCCTATGTGGTATTAGTCAACCTAAAACAGTCAAATATGGACCTTTATCGTGGCTTAACTAAGGCTCACAAACTCAACATATAAATATAACAATACACATAACATCGATCCAAATGTAAGGCATGGATTGACACTTTGACTTTGGATGACTCGGTGGTGTAAAAAGACGAGCAAATCTTTCGTGAAATAAAACAAATAAAATTTAAAGCATAATATACATTATATTTATATTATATCAAGATAGTGTACGTACATAAGTAGTTAAAGCATAGAATAGTTAAAACAAAAAATAAGGAACGGGTACAAAATATTTAAAATAAAAGGGGATGGAGGACGATGGGTGAGGCTTGTCTATGACATTTTCTCCAGAGTCCGCTCCCGACTCGACTAACTCCTTATTTACCTGAAAAATGTGGAAAACATGGAGTGAGTACAAAGGCTCACTAAGTAGCCTACTTTTAGGCTCTTAATCGTGTCTTGATATGCTAGGGTACCACACTCTTTCTTTTCTTGTTCTAGTTCTTATTGTAAGTACTTAGATCCTTTGGTTCTGTTCTTGACTTGTGAGTTCTTAACATGATCTATCTTGAGTATTTTTGTCCTTGGATTTTGAGGTCTCGACCTTGGTTCTAATCTAAGGGCCTTATTACTATTGTTTTGGTTTCTTGTCTTCAGAACTTGAATCTTGGTCATTGTCCTAGTCTTTGATCGTTGTCTTGTTCTTGGTTACTTTCTTTGTTCTTGTTCTTTGTTCACTCTCCAAGACACTCCCCTAGGATTTACGGTACTACTCATGAACCTGACAACTTGTGTCCAAGGCTTCATGCGTTCCAAGCAATGTAGTTTGAACTCGCATCTAGGGCATGCCTTGCGATACAGTCTGAAAATCTATGCCCAAGACTTCATGCATTCCAAGCGGCATAATTTGAAAACCTACATCCAAGGCTCTTACATTCCAAGCGATGTATTCTGATCCTGCATCTAGGGTTTGCCCTGTGATACAACCTGAATACCTATGTCCAAGGCTTCATATGTTCCAAGCGACATAGTCTGAATATCTACGCTCAAGGCTTTGGTACGTTTCAAGTAGCGTAGTCTAAAAACCTGCATCCAGGGCTTGCTATGTGATACAGCCTGAATACCTATGCCCAAGGCTTCATATGTTTCAAGTGACATAGTTTGAATACCTACGCTCAAGGCTTTGTACGTTTCAAGCAGCGTAGTATGAAAACCTGCCTCCATGGCTTGCCCTATGATACAATCTGAATACCTACGCCCAAGGCTTCATACGTTCCAAGCGGCATAGTCTGAATACCTACGCTCAAGACTTCATATGTTCCAAGCAGCTAGTCTGAGTCATAAACATGCTTTACCATGGGAGGTCTTGAAGTTTCTTGAGTTTCTGAGTTTAAGGACATTGGTCCCTAATTCTTGAGTGGTACCTAGCATTTTTCTTACATTGGTAGTTGTAGAGCTTGTGTAGTATTTTCCTTGGTTCTCAATCTTCAACACTATATAATTTCTAAGGTTCGTAATTTCTGGAAGCATAAGTCGTATTATGCATACTTAAGCTCTACATAACTTAGTAACATACATGAGCCATTTAGAATGACATGAAGTCATAATGAGTTCTTTAGATAATTCTAGTAGAGTCTCGAGTTTTGGAAAGAATTACTTGAGGTAATCCCCTTAAACGTTTCTTAGACCCTAACTTGGTTTAGGTTTAAAACTTACTCTAATCAATTTAGAATCTTGAACGTACCTTTATGTCCTTAGGAATAAACCGAGTAAGAAGGAAGAAGTTATTTGGAGGGTGTTTAGACCTTGAAATACCTTAAAATGTCCTAGGGGCATTTTAACCATTTTACCACCTTATTCTTGGTTTAGCTTCTGAACATGTTCCAATAGCTTTCAAACTTTATCATGTCATCAATCATCATAAAATAGGACTTACTACAATGTTTCATAGCATATTGAGATCATTTAGATCATGAACCGAAGGCAAGTTACCTTAGGGGCATTATGGTTATTTTACATTATTATTTGGTTTAGCTACTTAACTTCGTGCCCACCAAATTTCATATATAATCTTAACATGTTATAGTATGCTTCGCATTAAAAATTTAATGGGTAGCAGAGTTCATTTAGTGGGTCATTTTAACGTTACTTAAGTCTCGAATAATTCGATCCATGCAAGGCCTTAAATCACCATTCCTGGTGTCTTCTTTCTATTCCCTTAATTTATACTTGACATAGGGTATATATTGAAATCCAAGCGATTTCTACAAGTATTTCTTAAGAAAAATCCAAAATGGCTACGTACCTCGTCATTGACGTTCGGGACCTCTAGTATCCAAATTACTTAATTTTCTTTCACACATTCCTTAGAGTGTCTAGTTTCTAGAACCATAAAATTTTTCATGAGAATTGGTCTGGATGAGGGTCAAAATTGAGAAAAATTAATGGAGGGTCGAATTTTGGGTTAACATGGCCGGTTCAACGACCATGTCATCATCTTCTTCCTCTAGAAGGAAGAAGATGCCCGCAACCAACATCGCTGCCACTTGAAAATACTTCTCCATAGCTCCATTCACGATGTTTCTTCCCTCAATTTTATCATGAAACTTAATGGTGTTGCAAGGAAGAACTAGGGATTGATTGCATATCTTCTCGTGGATTGCAACCTAAGTTATTCTTGTAACACCCCTAATTTTCTTATCCTAAATTAGTAACGTCACTAAATGCATGATTTGAAGACATATGCAAAAATTCATATTAAATACTTTTAAAATAAAACTATGGACGTAACTATTCAATTCAATAAAAAAAAAAAAAAAATAAATAAATAATAAAAATAATAATAGAGATAACACAATTTTTTAATTTAAAACAAAATATATTTAATTTGAAAAGTTCATATTAATATTTAATATATAAGATATATTAAATAAATTAAAAAAATATATTTAATTTAGAGTGTTCAAATTAATATTTAATATATTAGAAAGGTTAATATAAATGGAGAAAAATATATATTAATTTAAATAATTTAAATATTATATATATTAAAAATGAAAAATATATTTATTGTATTTGATAAAATTAAATATTAAAAAAAAATAATTTATACTGATACATAAAATAAAAATATATTTAATCAGATTATTTATATATAATTTAAATAAGATATTATATCTTAAAACTGCATTTATTATAAAAACAATTAAAATTTAACTCTAAAGTTTAAATCTATTAATATATAGTCAGATATTTTAAAACTACTGTATTTATTGTAAAAACAATTAAAATTTAATTCTAAATTAAAATTAGAATATTAAAAATTTATAAACCAAAATCGAATAAATCCAAATCTTTTAAGTTGAATTAATTAAAAGTATATCGTAAAATAATTTTGCAATGATTAAATCACTCTCTTGCATTTAAAATTTAATTTTATGATATAAAAATGACATTTGAAACGGTGAAATTAAATATTTTGATTAATCAAACAAATATTTTAGAATATCTTATAAAAATAATTATAATAATTTAAAAATTACTCCCAAAAAATGCGGAAGAATAATTTTGGAGATTTTAGCTTCGATTATGTAACTGCCATATCTAATTAAACCAATTTAAAAAGAAATAAATAAGGGGCAATAATAACGCACGCCTCCCACGACGACAGAACATTCATGTTCTTACAATTAAAAAACAAAACTTATAATAATACTAATTATTAATATTATAATAATAATAATCCCAGAAAATACAAAAAAAAAAAAAAAAAAAAAAAAAAAAAAAAAAAAAAAAAAAAGTAAACTATATTCAGACAGAACAAAATTGTTGTTGTTCTATTTCTGATTCTGTGTGTTAATTTCAGCCTTCCAAACTCCATTGCTACTCATCTTGTTGCACCTTCTCAACTGGGTCTCTGTTCTTCCTTTTTGCATCCATCAGGGACCCTCATTACAGTCCCTTTTGTCAAATCAAACCTCTCTTTATCTCTGATTAAAGTGAATAGACATTGATTTTCTTCAATTTTTTTATGGAATTGTTGCTCTGTTTCTGTTCAACATCTTTCCCCTTTCTTAAACTTCCTCATATTCCTTCATGAAATTCACCTTCCCAAACCCAAACAGATTTAGAACTTAAACAAAATTAGAATCGCCATTTGTTTGTTCTTTTTTGACCGCATGCCCCACGATTTTCGAGCAAAATGATGAAGGCCCTAGCTTCTGTAATCTCTCTGACCTCTTTCTGTGCTAGTTTTAGTGTAACCCCATTTGGATTATGTGTGTTTATGTTGCTCTCATTTGATGTTTTTTTTTTTCTTGTGTGTGTTCTGTGGAGGTTTTATGATCGTGTGGCTCTTCTTTTGAACTTTGAAATTGTATTTTCTGGGTTGCGATTATTTGCCTCAAACAGAGTGAAATTGACTGTTATATTCATTTTTGAGATTAGCTTTGTTACTGTTTTGATCTTTCAAATGGGTCCTTGTTGGTTTGGTCTGTTTGATTCTGATATCAGTTCATTAAGTTTCAGAATATTATACTACCAGAGTCGAAGAATAGATTGCGCCTCTGTACTTTCTTCGTTGCCGTTATCCTTGGTGCAGGAGTCTATTTCATTGCAAGTGAATTCATTACAAAGGTAGAAATTGAAGCATATCTTATCAAAGTTCTAATAGCTTCCTATTCTATGGTTATGAATGTTTGATGATAAAAGTCTCACATCGGCTGATTTAGGGAATGATCATGAGTTTATAATCATAGAATACTCTCTCCATTAGTGTGAGGCCTTGTGGGGAAACCCAAAGCACAGCCATGAGAGCTTATGTTCAAAGTGGACAATATCATACTATTGTGGATAGTTGTGTTCATCTAAAAATGACAATATCTTAGGAGGTTAATGGGTTTGTGTTGGCCCTTGATTTCTTGCTGGTTAATTAAATGTTCGAATTAAGGCCAGTTTCATTCAAACCTCAAAACGCTTACAAGGAAGCTTATGATCTTTATGTCTTGTTCAACTCCTTCCACTTGATAGCATGAACTTCTAGCCTTTATCTCGCTAGTTGATCGATGAAATTGTTACTTATAAAGAAAATTTAAAGACTGAAATGAGCCATTGATGGATATTTGACAAACTTGCAGGAAATCTTTAGATGGGAGGTATTTTATTCCGCTCGAAATGTAATAACCAGCAGGTGCAAGGTTCGTCTAGTCTAACCATGTGTTGTTTTACGGTTTCTCATTGAGTTTTGTTCGTGTTTGTTCGATACGTTTCTTAATCTCCTTTCTATTGTGTCTTATGTAGAATCAATGCAGGCCGCCCGGGAGTGAGTTTTTGCCGGAAGGAATCGTTAGTAAAACATCTAACTTTGAATTTCAGCCTCTATGGGGGTCGACTTTAAACAATGTAAGTAATGTGAAGATCGAAATGAGCTTTTCTTATTCGATATCTGATTTATTATCAGAAGAATCGAAATTAAAAATCTCAGTTTCCATTATTTTCCAGTGATAAATAATCCAACTTGGTTATCGTTTGAGGAGAAATCTGATGGTCTATTATGCATCGCCCTTAACGAGTGTCAATAATATTTGTGCTAGAAAACGCCGAAGGTTTCGAAGAACTTGTTATCTATGGCTGTTGGAATCAATCAAAGACACATAGTGTCAAAAATTGTTGAAAAGGTTATGATTTGATCACCCTTATCCTTCACTACATTCTTTTTTAGTGATTCGATTGTTTGATAATACGCGATTTTTCGTTTGCAGTTCCCTCGAGATGATTTTGATGTGATGCTTTTTCATTATGATGGTGTTGTGGATGAATGGAGGGACTTTTCATGGAGTTCTCGTGCAGTACACGTCTCGTCTCTGAATCAAACTAAATGGTAGTGTTTATTCATATACATTAGCTTTCTATTTTACACGTTAAATTGGAGATATAATTGGTATTAAATGGTGTCATGGTGTAGGTGGTTTGCAAAGCGATTCTTGCATCCAGATATAGTTGCGGAGTATAATTACATATTTCTTTGGGACGAGGACCTCGGTGTTGAAAATTTTGACCCAAAACGGTAGGTGTGGTTTACTTTTCGTTATTGCGAAGTTCTCGGTAATCTCTTTCCAATGTTCGATATTTGAATTTGATGTCCATATTTATGTGTCGATGTCTTTCCTTCGTCTAAAACTATTTCAGATACATATCAATCCTTAAGGAGGAGGGGCTTGAGATATCACAACCAGCTCTTGATCCGGTTAAGTCCAAGGTGCACCAGGCTCTTACTGCACGTAAAACTGGCTCGAAAGTTCACAGGTCAGTTCTACACCAGCTCGAAAGTTCGAAAGTTCACAGCTCTTGATCCGGTAACGTTGACCAATTTTCTTAATTGTTTTTAAAACAGAAGGTTTTACAACTCCAAAGGCTCTGCACGGTGTGATGCTAATAGCACGGGTCCTCCATGCACGGGGTAAAAATTTACTGCAACAAAATAGGTTTTTCAAATTTTTCTACTGGTGTTACCTCAGATTAAATATTTCAAAATTTCATGTAGATGGGTAGAAATGATGGCTCCTGTGTTCTCAAGAGCAGCATGGAGATGCACGTGGTATATGATTCAGGTAAATCAATAGGAATCCGATATCATTTTTTTCGTGAACGAGTTCAAAACGTCCTGCTTGAACGTCACTACTAATATTCAAAAGCTTACCCTATTTTGTTTTTCCCTTTGCTTTACAGAATGATTTGATCCATGCATGGGGCTTGGATAGACAACTTGGCTATTGTGCACAAGTAATTCTCACACTTTATCATTACTTTTACTACGCTCGGAAGCTACCGTTTTCTTGTAGCGTTTTTGAATATGCATTCTCTTCTAGGGTGACAGAACACAGAAAGTCGGTGTCGTCGATGCAGAATACATAGTTCATTTAGGTCTGCCTACGCTCGGTGCCTCCAACCGCAATGTGGTATGCCATGCTTGTTCTGATGCAATCTCTTCAAACTTTCATTATCAATGTTCACTAAGATGACATTAGATTATCCGAAACGACACTAAACGACCCTCACATTTACGCAGCTGAATGCCGATGCTCCAGCTCGTTCGCAGAAAAAAGAATTGTCAAACTTCAACGAATCGGTTTGTGTGCTGAAAATATTTCCTCAACTTTTATGTTCTTTATTCTTCAGCTAAGTGATCAACCAAGAATCACTTGAACTTATGTCAAACTCCCCTCAAACCTTCCCATTTTTTGCAGGAACACAAAGTTGATAATAGAGTTAAAGTAAGTCACGACAATTCATCCAAGTAGTGAACTTTTTTCGAGTATATGGTTCATTGGAGGTTTCCATTTGATCATGGTTTATATTATATCATGTGTAGGTGAGGATTCAATCTTCGTTAGAAATGCAGATTTTTAAAGAACGATGGACGAACGCTGCAAAGGAGGATAGTTGTTGGATTGACCCGTATCGATAATTACCGACGTTCACGAATGCGATTACAATTGTTTTATATTCATTTTTATGAAATAAAACTGGGAAGTGAAGGTGTTCTAGTCTTCATTAACAGAGCGCAGCTTACATCTTATACCCAACAGATTCAAATCACCAACGAGTCTCTTCATTTTTTCTTACTGTATAAAAGTTCTTTTTTTTTTTGGGTTGTAAATACATTATAGTTTTGAAAATGTGAGGTGTTTGTAAAATTTTAAATTTAAGTAACATTTTCTTGGTTGTAATTTACGTTTTAATCTATTTGAATGCGATCGATCGTTTATTAATTTTTGATATCGAACATTCCAAAGCCATTGAATCAAAATAACACTATTTGGTTGTATGGTATAATCAGTATGTTGTTTTAATAGCCAACGCAACAAGAAAATCTCTATAATCTTCACAAAAAATACTCTCACGTATTGCTCCTCTTAATTGAATCCCATATTTCCCTTTAAAAGCCCTTTGAATTTCATCCAAATCAACCTCAGCTCTGCTCACCAATACTCTCCTCAATGCTCCATTATCAGTTTCTTCACCCTTTATGCATTTGTAAACCACCTGATTCATTCAACCATGTTCAAATACAAATCTTTTCAAAATAAAATGATTATTGTGTGTATACCTTGGCGTAATACTTTGGAGGATTAGATATACACTTGACGACGGTATGTAGGACGTTCTTGAATTCTCCGCAATTTCGTAACTTGAGAGCCTGTAAGAGTATAGCTCAAACGATATGATTATGTGAAAATAGTTGATACGTAAAATTTTTTAATACCTTGGTGAAGTTATGTCCAAATATGTGTTGGTAGCATGAAAAAGTAAGCTTTAGCTGTGGAATGCTTCTTTTAGTGAGCATTTCAAGAACAGCTTCTTCTTCTATGGCTACTAAACTGTCCTTTACTGTTTCATACAGCCTTCTAGCATCACACTTTGCTATATGTTGGCTAACATCTGCATTATGGGCTTTGTGTGAGGCAGCCAATGCTACAAGAATCTGTTGCAAATTTATGTCAATTTGTATACCTACGAAAAAAAAGGTTCAAACTTCTAATGGCCCAGGTTCACCGCTAGCAGATATTGTCCTTTTTGATAGCGGGGGCCTGAGCTTACTTTACCTTTTGGTACGAGTGAGGAGGGTCTATATTGATGATATCTTGTTCCAATTTGGTTTGATATCTTGTTCGATAAGATTGTTTAATGAGAAAGATTTGGCTTGATTTTCTCCCCACAAATATTTCAATAAGAGCCTTGTAATTAGTGTCTCCTTGTTCGAGCGCTTCCCGGGCGAGAACCGCGTCGCGTTCATGAGGATCAAGCATCCACAAAGACAAAGCTTGAGCTACTAACTCTTTCCTCTCCTTTTGAACATTGATTGTCCCAAGTCTTTCCACCAACTCTTCACCATAGATTGCCTTGTAAATCTTCCTCATTTGTTGTCTTTCCATCAGGTTTCGAGTGGCGAGAACTCGAACGAGGTTATTGCTTCTTCGATCCCAGGAATCGTGAATCTCAATACAATCTTTTTCGAGATCATCGGTGTTGATCGACATATTTGGCAGTTGGGTAGGGAAAGAGAGGCATTGAGTGGCATATATAGGGAAGAGAAGGAAAGGGAAAGTGAGTTGGTTTCTTATGTGTACCATTGGATTATGAGTGTGTTTGAAAGAAGAAAAGATTGAAAGAAGAAAAGAAGGAAGTTTCTGCGCCTTTTCATGTCTTTTAAAGAAAGCATTGATGTTAAAAGTTTGTGGCATGTGAGTGAGAGAGCTTTGTTTTGTAGCTAATGGTTATTGGGTTTCCTAGTAGATACTCAGTATTCAACCCTTTCTTTCGCATCTTTTCTCGACTCTCTCGTACTTTTTCTTTCTCTATCATATTTAAATTGATGTCTAATAGATCTCTAAACTTTCAATTGATAACTAATATATTCAATAATATTTGGACATATAGTGTTATAAAGTTTTAGATTGATGGATTAAGACTTAATCGTGGTCGACAAGTCTCTAAGATGTGTTCCAACGACATAAAACTTCCTCAACAAGATCTGATACTTCTTCTTAGCTATCAAGCTTTACTTCATATGGTTTGAAACTTCTTCTACAAAATCTTTTTCTAAAGTCGAACACGATCAAAGTTTGTGAGTCTTAAAATAAAATCTTCCAAAGATTTGAGAGAAGAATAAGTATAGAGAATTCGAGAAGAAAGTATTATTTTCGAGAGTCTATGTTGGTAAAGAATTTGGACTAATTTTTGTTAAATCTAAAATAATATATTTATCCGAGGTAAAAAAGGGATAAATTTTTTCAATTTTGTAAATACAGAGAGTTAATTTTGAATATAAATAATAAAAACTTACAATAAAAGAGATAAACAATACAAGTCCGCTCGAGTTATTATAAAAAATAGTTAACAAAATGATACAAGTTTCAAGAAAGCGATATAAAAATAAAATTTAAAAGTATCATTCGATCTAAGAGTCCTTCTTACAATTGTATGGCTCTATACTCTCCCGTTAATGAATACCTACTATCGATCTGTAAAACAAAAAGAGTAAGAATGAGTACAAAAATATTCAATAAGTAGCTTACTTGTAAGCAACTTATTAAAACTTCTTTTCCGTGTTTCTTAAGGTATATGCTGAGTTAGCCAATTCCATGGCTTGAGTTCTTTCTAGCCTTGCGAGAAGGTAAGTCACCTATAGAGATTTATTCTGGTTTTCTAGGTGCACCTAGCCACCCAATTCCTATTCTCCATGGTCTATATAACCATCACACTTCCTCCACATAAGTTGAAATGTCCTCTTTGTCTCGGGCTATAGGGTGAGTCTAACATGTATAGAGGAGTCGCTACTTGTTACAAGTAACCTCTAAGTCTCCCTCCATAACTCCATACATGTCTACTACTAAGTGCTAGCCAAAAGTTCCATAGGTTCCTAACAAGCTCCTCATTCTCATGTTATTCTAGGCTCTTAGATGGTGCAAGATAGACTCTTCACTAAACCAGCCAGAGCTCCCTTAGTAGTACCCTCTAATGTACCACATGTCCTAAGTGGGTGGCGTCATATTACTATATGCTAAGCAGATTCTCACCAGTGATGCGAGTTTACGGTTAGGGGTTGCAACCTAGCTATCCCTACATAGTACTAGAGAGCAAGGTGCAACATCTTAGCAATAGGCCGATGACTTTAGCATGATGCAATCTTTCCTTTGGTTCACTTCAATATCGAGGTAGTACTTGAGTAACTCGAGATCAGTTATCTCAAATTCTTTTATCATTTGTTGCTTGAACTCTTTAATGCCTTCTACACTTGTACTAATGATGATCATGTCATCAATGTACACACCAACTATAAGTGTTTCAGCTCCATTGTTTCTTGTATACATTGATTGTTCTTGCAAGCACTTCACGAAACTTAAACTCTTTAATAACTTGTACACTTTGGGCAATGTACACTTTTTCTTAGAGGTCACCAATTGGGGACGATGATTTGACATCCAAGTGATGGACCACCCACTCGTGTTGAGTTGTGAGGGCGATAGTCAACCATACATTGTCGAGTCTAGCAAAAGGTGCAAAGAATTCCTTATTGCTGCACATATCCCTTTTCCATGAGTGTTGTGCTTTGATGACATTTTTATCACTATTCTTCTTCAACTCAAACACCCACTTCAAACTGATGGGCTTGTGTCCGAGTGGTAAGTCAATTAGTGACCACTTCTTGTTCTTCTTAATGGCTTCAAGCTCCTTTTGCATGGTCTCCTACCACGTCGTCTCAACAGCTACGTCACAGTAGGTTGTCAACTCCTCGATTGTAAACAACACTAACTTGGGGAGATCTAATTCTTCCTCATTTTTCCTAGCTAACTCGTAACAAATGCCTTACACACAACTTTCTTCATGTGCTAAGCACTCTCAAAACCCAATCTTACATAATCCTAGTCAACTCATCTTGAGCTTGTTGTTACTACTCACAAGTGTGATCTTTGTGTCGTGCCACTTGTAGCTTTTCTTCAACTCCTTACCCAATCCAAGTGTCAAACTAGGGTCTATAATTGACGATGGTTCTTGAGCATTCTTCCCTCACGTCACATCATCTTCTAACCTTAGAGAACTAATACCATTAACTATGTCCGACGATTGTGGCCCAGGTGCAACAACCTGCTGTCAAGACTTGTGTTGCCTCGTATAAGGCTTTATCCCCCAGTTGGACATGAACCATGTACTCTTAGAAGTTCGTTTAAATCTTCTTTGTCTAATCTTAGCCTAATTGCCACAGCGGGCTAGTACTTCTCAACCTAAACTAGGTCCAAGGAATGTTCCCCACACTCAACATGTATGTTGCACAGTGAACTTGATATTCTTTAGAGTAGTTAATATACGGGAAGGTTGTCTCTATTGCTACCAGCCATGCCTCCGCTGTTACGGGATCCTCCTTGCCTCTGTCGAACGTGGGTGGTGTTAAAATAAAACTCACTAATTTGTAAAGTAACTCTCACACACACTAACAATCGAACGTTCCAATACCGCTTTGTGAAATACCGCTTTGTGAAAGTACTACTCGCATATTTGAGAAGGAGATGTTGAGGAGGGAGAGACAAAGAGACAAAGAATACTAGAAAAACTTTTTTCTATTATACTATACTTTTGTCTTTCTTTCTTCTTTTCTTCCTATCGTACCTTTTCTATTTCTAATAATAGCTTTTCTATTACTAATAATGGAGGGAGAAACCCCTTTTCCAAATTAGTTTTTCTAATCTAACAAATTTACCTAAGGTTGACATTAACTTTATTTAAAATAAAAACTAAACTGCATTTAATTTTATTCCAACAAAACTCCCCCCTACACTTAAATGTTCCTACCTTCTGTCATGCCAATCATCTTCTTGTATTTGTCGAGAAGTACTTTCGGTAGAGGTTTTGTAAAGATGTCTGCATCTTGATCCTGACTTGCCACATGTAGCAATTCCATGCTTCCTTCCTTCACATGATCTCGGATAAAATGAAATCGAATGTCAATGTGTTTGCTTTTTTCATGGTTCACTGGGTTCTTTGCCAACTCAATTTCTGATTTGTTGTCAACTTGAATCACGGTTGCACCTCGTTGCTTTAGCTCCATCTTGCTCAACAAATTTCTAAGCCATATCGCGTGACACACACACCAAGATACTGCCACATACTCGGCTTCACATGTTGAGAGTGTCACGATCGGTTGTTTCTTTGAAAGCCAAGTAAATGTTGTGTTGTCCATGAAGAATACATAACCCAATGTACTTTTTCGATCGTCTATGTCTCTGCACCAATCACTGTCAGAGTAACCAACTAATTTGTAATCTTCTGTTTTCGAGTAGAATAACCCAAGTGACACCGTTCCTTGGATATACCGTAGGACTCACTTCAATGCCTTCCAATGCAAATAAATCGGCTCCTCCATGAACTGGCCTATAATGCCGACACTTAATGAAAGATTTGGCCTTGTGCATGTAAGATAGCGAAGGCTTCCTACCAGGCTCCAGTACCTATTTGCATCTACTCGTTCTCCTTCATCGTACTTTGAGAGTTTTGTAGGTTCCATTGATGTTGATACCGGGTTGCAATTTTTCATCTTGTACTTCTTCAAAATCTCTTTTGCATACTTCTCCTGTGATATAAAGATATCCGTCTCTCCTTGTTTAACCTCCAAACAAAGGAAAAACTTCAAGTCTGTCATCTCAAATTCTCGTGTCATTGTACTTTTGAACTCTTTTATCATTTCATCATTGTTGCCTGAAAAGATGAGGTCATCGACATAAAGAGCGACAAGTATCACATTACCTCTACTCTTCTTTGTGTAAAGTGCTTGCTCGTGGGGACATTGCTTGTACCCGTTCTCCTTGAAGTATGTATCGATACGAGTATTCCATGCTCGCGGTGCTTGCTTCAACCCGTAAAGCGCCTTCTTCAATTTTAGTACCTTCTTCTCTTCTCCAATTTTCATGTATCTGGGTGGTTGTTCGAGGTAGACTTCTTCTTCAAGTACACCATTCAAGAATACCGACTTGACATCAATTTGAAAAATCGGCAATTTGAATTGAGCTGCTTGAGAAATGAGTAATTGGATTGTCTCCATTCTAGAGACAGGAGCAAACACTTCGTCATAGTCGATTCCTGCCTTTTGCTTGTATCCCTTCGCAATAAGTCGCGCTTTGTACTGTTCCATCTTGCCTTGACCATTCATCTTTTTCTTGAATACCCACTTCACACCTATGGGTTGACTTCCTTCCGGTAATTTTGTCACCTCCCATGTGTTGTTTTTCGATAATTGGCCAGGAAAATCCTTCCTTTTCGGTGAGAGGAAATCGTCGACAGGAGGTTGTTGGAAGAAAAATAAAATGCGTAAAATAACAAAGAGAGAGAATGGCTGAAATTTTGACTGCGCTTAAAATCAGGTTCTGAAATCTTCTGAACAGATTTCCTATTTAAATATAACCTATCCTAAAAATGGCTGGAGAGTGGCCAACTAAATCTGTGCCACTTCCTACAAAATTTCCGTCTAAAACTTTGTTAATCCATTTGACGTGTTTGTCAAATAGTCAAACGGAGAACTAATGAAATCGTGTGAATCTAAATAAGAAAAAACTCAGGTTTTATCTAACAATCTCCTCCTAAAACATGTGGTATATCTACCTTATTTCGTTTGAACTCCGTTTTGAGCCCTATGGCTCGGGTCCCTGGCGGCATGTCCTCCAGACTCCACGTCTTGTTCGGCCACCTCTTCTTCGAGTTGGCGCGCCGCCAGTCCAGGTGGTTCACCTATTCCTAATAGGTCTTCCATCCTCTGGTACCTGGCCGCCTCTTCTTCGGGTTGGCGCGCCGCCAGTCTAGGTGGTTCACCTCTTCCTAATAGGTCTTCCATCCTCCAGTACCTGGCCGAGAGGTTGACTGATTGCTCTATCTCCAACTCTAGGATGTAAAGGCAGTTTGCAGTGCACTGAACTTGCGTGAGCAACTGTCGTCGATCATCGCGGATCCTAAGTAGCCCGCGCTTGATGGAAATGTGGCAGCCGGCCTTATCGAGTTGACCCAGGCTCACAATATTAGCCTTTAGCCTCGGGATGAAGTAGACGCCGGTCAGCTTGTGATGATTGCCTCCCTTGCCGACGAACAGGATGGTGTCGTGCCCTTCGATCTCAACGACGGAGCCGTCGCCGAATTTCACCGTCCCGCGAATCCCCGAGTCAAGCTCAGAGAACGCAGACTTGGCCCCAGTCATATGGTTTGTTGCCCCCGTGTCGAGGACCCATTGCCGGTGCTCTTGCTGCTCACCTCTTTCACTGATTTGAGCAAACACTCGCTCCTCCTTCAGTTGAATTGGCTCCCCAGCCGGTGCCTTTGTTATGCACAATTAGAACTCTTCCTCGGGTTCGACGCTCACCGGAGCAGTTATGCTATCGTCGATTACCTCTGTGGATTTGGAGAGCTCTTCGTCGGGTTCGACGCTCACCGAAGCAGTTATGTCGTCGTCGATTACCTCTGTGGATTTGGAGAGCTCTTCCTCGGGATTAGAGATGTCAGGTAGGACTGATGCAGTCACCATGAAAAGGGTCGGCTCGTCCTCCTCGGATTGAGCCACATGGGCCTTCTCGGTCGTCTCCTTGTTCCTGAGCTTGCTCCAGTAATTCTTGCTCAAGTGACCTGTCTTCCCACAGTACGAGCACTCGATTGGCCCATCATCAGTCGGCTCCTCCTTCTTTTGATCCGCCTCTTTCTCGCGCATGCGCCGGCGAGATTTCCATGGCTTCTTACCGCCTTTGCGGCTGGAGGGCCCATTGCTCTCGCCGGTGTCGTCACGGAGCTTTAGGTGTGCAAGCCATTCCTCCTCAGTAAGGAGTAGACGACCCTCCTTGTCGACAGCTAAAATGATATTTTTCTTCCGCTGCTCGACGTTACGCAGTCTTCCGGTCACCTCTTCCACCGTTAGGTCGTTCACGTCAAGCAATGTCTCGATTGAAATTGCGACTTGCTCGAGGTGATCGGGGACGACCTGCAGCATCTTCTTCATGATTTCTGTCTCGCTGATGCTGCCACCAAGTGTGGTGATGCTGTTGGCGAGCTCGGTGATCCGCAGTGAAAAATCATCGACGGATTCGCCGTCCTTAAAGCAGATCTCCGAGAGCTCCTTCCGCAGCCAGCATCTCTGGGGGCATAGATCGTAATATGGCGGCGAACGCCAGTCGATCCTCCCGGTGCTCAATCGTTTCTCCTTCCTCTGGCTCGACAGCGTGCCATAACCCTTGCGCCTGTAGGTTAACGCACATCAACAAGGTCCACTCGTTATAGTTGGACCTTTGTCACAATATCGGATACTAAACGACGACGGTTGTTGTCTCCCTGATCACTCGCTCAACGACAACTCGACGCCCGTCATCACGACGTCGGCCTCTTCGTGGTGGTGATGGAGATGCCGGCACTTGGCGGCGGCGTGGAAGAGTGAGCGAGCCACTTGAGCTATTCAACTTGATTGTTGATAGGTTGGCTCCTCCGCAATGATATACACCGATGGCTTCAACTTGGCTCTGATACCACTTGTTGTTTTTCGATAATCGGCCAAGGAAATCCTTCCTTTTCGGTGAGAGGAAATCGTCGACAGGAGGTTGTTGGAAGAAAAATAAAATGCGTAAAATAGAGAGAGAATGACTGAAATTTTGACTGCACTTAAAATCAGGTTCTGAAATCTTCTGAACAGATTTCCTATTTAAATATAACCTATCCTAAAAATGGCTGGAGAGTGGCCAACTAAATCTTAGCCACTTCCTACAAAATTGCCATCTAAAACTTTGTTAATCCATTCGACGTGTTTGTCAAATGGTCAAACGGAGAACTAATGAAATCGTGTGAATCTAAATAAGGAAAAACTCAGGTTTTATCTAACACCATGTATTGTTGCGATGAATCGCTTTAAACTCCTCATTCATGGCAATTTGCCACTTCTTCTCTCGCACCACCTCTTCAAAACTGATATTTTCAGCATCTGCCAGAAGACATACAAGGTGTACCTCATTTATTGAATTAGACAAGTTTCGCAAACTTCGCATTTTGGGTTGTCGTGGTTCATCTTCATCATCGAAAATTTTTGAGTCTGTTGGTGCACTTGTTGGTGCAACGACTGATGATTCTCCAACTTCGATATTAACTTTCGTCGAATTGTTCCAATCCCATTCGCTTGCTTCATTTACTCACACATCACGACTCACTATCACCATCTTGCTTATCGGGTCAAATAGCTTGTATCCTTTTGTCTTCTCATCATATCTAATAAAAATATACTTTTTGCTTTTGTCTTCGAGCTTCGTTCTTCGTTGATCCGGTACGTGAGCATAAGCCACACTACCGAACACTTTGAGATGAGAGATTGTAGGCTTTTGTTCGCTCCAAGCCTCTTGTGGTGTTTGATCATCTAACTTCGCATGTGGACATCGATTTTATATGTAGATGGCGCATTGCACGGCTTCTGCCCGAAATTTCTTTGGCATCCTTTTGCTCTTGAGAATTGATGGTACCATGTCGAGAATGGTCCGGTTCTTTCTCTCGGCCACACCATTTTGTTGAGGGGTGTACGGTGTGGTTAGAAATTGCCTTATGTCTTGCTCCTCGCAATACTCCATGAAAGTCGTCGAAGTATACTCGCCACCTCTATCGGATCGTATAGCTTTGATGTGTCTACCAGTTGCCTTCTCCGCCAGCACTTTGAACCTTTTGAACACCTTGAATGCCTCAAATTTTTCTTTCAGAAAGTAAGCCCAAGTTTTCCGTGAGTAATCATCGATAAAGAAAACAAAATACCTCTTTCCGTTGAAGGACTCGGGGGTATTTGGTCCACATATATCTGTTTAGATTAACTCGAGAGGTTGTTAACCCAAAATTCTGTCTTCTTTTGAATATAGGTTCTCGCATGCTTGCTGAGAACGCATTCTTCATAAAATTTTCCTTCAAAGTCCATGTTGGGTAGCCCATGTACCATATTCTTCTTCGCTAACTCCTTTAGGCCGCCATGATGTAGATGACCAAAGCGGAGATGCCACAGTGATGCCTTGTCTTCTATGTCGTCTCGCAAACACTTTTCTCGTATGCTTCTTAAGTTCAGTTTATACATCTGATTTCTTCCTATCTCGACTCGAGCAACCACGCCCTTGCTTATCCTTCAGGTGTAGCATGCGGTCCTTTAAGAATATCAATTAACCTTTCCCTGTGAGTTGCCCTATACTAAATATGTTGGTCTTGAGGTCTGGTACATAATAAACATCTTGGATTGACCCTATTACACCATCCTTTTGCAAGAAATGTATTGTACCTCAACCTTTGACCTCCACCTTTGACGCATCTCTAAATGACACATGACCATCTTCAATCTTTTGCATCTCTTTGAATAGTTTCGTGACTGCACATATGGTTGCTTACCCCTGAGTCGAGGTACCACAAAGTGTCGTTGTTGATGTTGTCTTCTTGAGCCATCAAGAGAAGACCTTCATTTGTTACGTCTTCCAGGGCTAGGTTGGTTGCTCCTTCCACCCTTTTTCCGGCTCGACAATCTTTTGTAACATGCCCCACTCTGCCACAATTGTAACATTTGTCGGAGTTACAATGATTCGCATAGTGACCATATTTTTTGACATTTATAGCACTGAATGTTGGAATATGTTGATCGGTGATAACTTTCTAAAAGTAGTCATATCAAATCTTTTTGTAGTTAAATTGTACTCTTATTCACAATTTTCTCATTTATTACCCCATTTATTCTACTTAGTGAGCATGAACTCGTTTATTGTGGTCCAACATGAAAAAAAATATGATGTGGCATTAAATTGATCTTAATTGTACATTTAATTGAGTTATGTGGTAAAATTTCAGACATTTATGTTGAACCATGAGGGAGTAGCAAATTTGGAAACAAATGGGGGATGACATGGAAATTTTAAATCCACATCAGCAGACCAAGTGGGTCATTGACTACCCAACGAGGAATATCCTATGTGTACTACTTATTCCTTTTTAGCCCTAAAACGGAACCCATGCTCAATATAAAAGGAAAAAGAAGACCAAGAGGAGATGGACACACTTTGGGAGAGAAAAATCGGATTAGACAGCAGTGCCTCTGCTGCTGTGAAACCAGAGAAGAAGAAGAAGAAAAACCCTAATCCAGTAGCTGTTGACAGCAGAAGGAAAAGAAGACCAAGAAGAATAGATTAGGACAACGAGGTAGACGTGAGAGCTCAAGTGAAGGGAACTTCCATTGAAGAACGGCAACGAAGCTGGATAACTCTCTATTTCCTTACTCTCTTTTCTTATTCTATCAATTTTATATGATTAAGATGTGGGTTCCTCTGTTTAATTCAGTTTGTATGGAGAGCTAAACTTTATAGGGGAGGCGAGAGAGTTTTATATAGTTTAAGTATGTTGACGGTATGATTTTAGTTTATTAAAGAGTTATTGTTAATGATTTACATGTGTGTTTAATTAGCTATTTTACATACATAGTTGTTCTCTTATTCGGGAGAAGAGAGGGAGCAATGAAATCTTATTTAATACTGTAGTTACATATCAAGGAGACTTGAAGGGTAATAGAAGGGTTAGGAATAATTCTTCTCCTTGAGACTTGTTAATAGAAATTACAACGATTATGGAAATAATCACCATTCATGACCCTCGGAAGTGGGCTTGAGAATCTATTAAAAGGAACTAAAATCTACCACAAAATTCAACAACTTATCTATTTAATCTCTCTTAGCCGAACCTTCCACATTATAGTTGATTTTTTCATCATTTTATATTTTTCGACAGCAGTGACACTCTGTTTTAGTTTTGTTTAAGTAGTTAAAATCATCAACACCCATTTGAATGTTACCCAAAAACTCACTTAATTTCCAGCAATAAAATTAACCAAAAAGATAGGTTCCTATGGGATCGATAATTTACTTATTACTGGCTACTTGTGATAGTGTATACTTGCACTTATTCTTGTGAATTTTACATCATTTTATTATATACATCCACAAGCGATCAATCGGCCACCACTTCCTTGACTGCGTTCTCTTCCATGCCAATTTCCTTGGCTCAACTGTCTCTTCTCCTTATAATGTCCTTTATTACTGCTGTCTTGACCACCTCGACCATTCCTGCGTCTTCCACGACCTCTACCTTGAATATTTTGAGAGTAGAGTACCTTTTCATCTTTTATTGATGCCTTGGTTTGGAGTGCTTGATCGAGTGTCTTCTCCTTCTTCTTCTTACGTTGCTCGTGTACCTCGAGAGAACCAACGAGCTCATCGACCGTGAACGTCGCTAGGTCCTTTGACTCTTCTATCGCACATACAACATTCTCGAAGTTGTGGGCCAACGACCTCAAGATCTTCTCCACAACCCGTGTCTCGGGTAACATTTCTCCGTTTCGATTTAGTTGGTTTACCACAGTCTGTATGCACGTATTGTAGTTAGATACATTTTCTAACTCCTTCATCTTCATGCTCTCCGACTCGTCAACGGCCCGGAACAGCGTGTATAATGCCGCCTTATCCTTTGATCGAATTCTTTTAATGCCTTGTTTTGTGCCGCCGTATAACCAGTAGTTTCCTTTGGTTTTTCGAAACCTTCTTTGACCACCTCTCATGCGTCTTGAGAATTGAGACGAACTTTCATTTGGATGCTCCAATTCTCGTAGTTCGTCTTCATTAATCGCGGTAGCGACATTTGACCCATCACACCATCGGCTCTGATACCAATTTGTTAAAATAAAACTTACTAAATTGTGAAGTAACTCTCACATTCACTAACAATCAAACACTCCGATACCGTTTTGTGAGAGTACTACTTGCGTACTTGTGAAGGAGATGTCGAGAAGGGAGAGACAAGAATACAAAGAATCGTGAAAAAACTTAGTTCTTATTTTTATTTTCTCTTGCTCTCTGCCCTTTTCCTCTAACTTTACATTAAAGAGATGAGGTATATACCTTCTCTATTACTAATAATAGGGGAGAGAAACACTCATACCCCTGCCATCTTCCCCTTAAAAAAAAAACTCTCCCCCTCTCTCTTTCAACTAACTTTTGCAAATTAATTTTCCTAACCTAACAAATTTACCAACAGGTGGATCAAACTTTTGTAAGTCTTGAATTATTGAGACTTTTCTGTTGTCCCTTGAGAGTCCATGGGTGCCTGTGTGCCATGGGTTGCAGTGATGGCTTCTACTACTTAACTTGCTTATGTCTTCTACTACTTAACTTGCTTGGTCTGAGGGTGTAGTAGGAGTTGGCCTTTGTTGCATCTATGTTTTAGTATTTTGGACTTAAGGCTAGGCCATATCTACTTTCGATACCCCTTTCTATAGTTTTCAAAAGAAAACCTTTGGCTTCCTCATTAAGTAGCTACTATTTTCTTGGGTGACATGTTATAAATCCTAAAAGAAATCTTTGGATTACTCACTTATTCCTCGGAGATCTTAAGGTTGTCTTAAATCTTGTCCTAAACCGTTGTTCTAAATCATATAGTTATTAACTTAAAACCTTCGGCCTACTTAAACTTAGAGTTTTATAGGCTTACTTACCTACACGTAGTGGGACTTCTCAGAAGCTTAGCCATAGATAAACTTTTTCTCTGATACCAATCTGTCACAACCTGATTTTCAAGAATTTTCGAAGTATTAATTCTGACTTAAAAATGTGGTGAAATTTTGTGTGAAATAAAGCAAAGATATTAAAGCATAAAATACATGTACATAGTTTCCACACAAAACAATGAATGGACTCAAAATATTTAAAACAAAAAGAGTGTTGGAGGCTGAAGTGGTTTATAGAAAACATGGAGTGAGTATAAAAGCTCAGTAGCTTATTTATAGCTTCTTAATCATAATGGCATGAGCTAAGGTTCTATACTTTCTAAACAACTAGGGATCTGACATATAATCTTGGCTTGGATTCATGATACTTGGTCAATCTGGTAGCTATATCTAACGTGGTCTAAGATTACTCTCCATGAAAGATTGATAAAGTCATATGATTGGTGCAGAACATAGACTTGACATCCTATAAGAAACGTGACTGGAACATTCATGATGGAGGACATTTCATCTAAAGAAGAAGACATGGTCCTTGTAAAGCATGGGAGTGGTAGAAAGTCATTGGTCAAAGGGTGTAGTAGAGTAGCACATAGCAAACTTATAGGTCATAGCTTTAGGGCATGTGGTGTGTAAGGCAGTAGCTTAACTTGGTACATGGTCCTGGGTATGTCTTGGTGCATGGTAACATGAATAACCCTAGGTATACATGAAACTTGTGGTACACCCTATTTATGATACATGCATGACCCTAAAGTAAACATAATCCTCGGTATTCATAGTCATGAAGTAACATGATTAGTGGAATTACTAAAATCTTGAAATTCATGATCTTGGCATTAGGGATATTATGGTCATTTTCCACCTAAATTATGGTTTGGGCCTCTAACATGTTCCACGGGTCATGAAATTGTACTAGTCCTTTAAGATTCATGAATTTAAGTCTCATATAAAGATTATGTCAATTGGGGTCATTTGGGTCGTGAATAGAAGGTAAATCATCATATAATCTTTTTACATTGTTGCTTGATTTTGCTTCGTAACCTTATCTAATGACAACCAAATTTTATATCTTCTCATGCATAATATGGTCCGTATTAAAATTTTTGAAGCCTTAGACGTTGATTCAGACCGTCACTTAGAACACATGAAGCCTTGGACATAGGTTATCAAAGTTCATATCTTGTACCATATATCTTAGGGTGAGCGTCTTAGGGATCAAAATGAGAAACAAGAATAAGAACTAAGGACAAAAACTAAGAATTAAAGATAAGGACTAGAATATGGATCAAGATTCAAGTTCTCATAACTAACCTAGAACCTCATAGCTAAGATCCTAAAATTCAAAATCAAGATCCATTTAAGAAGTCTTGGAAGGTAAGAAGCCTTAGGCATAAGTTTCACACGACATCACAGAAAATGCATGAGACCCTGGATGTAGGTTCAAACTATGTCTCTCGAAACGCATGAAGCCTTGGACATAAATTCCAAAAACTAAGAACCAAGAATAAGGACTATAACATGGATCAAGATCCAAGTTCTCATCACTAAAAACCTAGAACCTCATACCTAAGATCCACACAAGAAGCCTTAAAGGCAGGTTTAAGACTACACCTCTTAGAGCATATGAAGCCTTGGACGTATGTATTCATACTATGCCACTTGGATCGTATTATGCTTTGGGCATATATTTTTAGACTACGTTGCTTGGAATGTATGAAGCTTTAGATGCAAGTTTCAGATTACACCGTTTGGAACGTAAGAAACCTTCAATGGTTCCTTACAACATCGCATAGAATACATGAAACCCTAGATGTAGGTTCAGACTACCTCACTTGAAATGCATGAAGTTTTGGATGTAGGTTCTAACTATGTCACTTAGAATGCATGAAGCCTTGGACCTAGGGTTTCAGGTTTATGTCTTGTGCCTTAAATTCGAGAGGGAACATCTCAGGGAACAAAGCAAAAAATATGAATAAGAACTACAAACCAATGATGAGAACTATTACATGAATCAAGATCCAAGTTATCTTAAGAATCCAGAACCTCAAAGCTAAGACCCTTAGATAAAAATCAAAATCCATATAAGAAGCCTTGGATGTAGGTTTCAGACTACGTCACTTAGAACATATGAAGCCTTGGATATAAATATTTAGACTATTCCGCTTGGAACTTATAAAGCTTTGGACATAAATTGTTAGACTACTTCGCTTGGAACGTATGAAACCTTGGACGCAAGTTTCAAAACGACACTGCTTGAAATGTAAAATAGCATTGGGTGTAGGTTTTAGACTGCATCTCATGAAACACGTGAAGTCCTAAATGTAGGTTCAAACTACCTCGCTTACAACACATGAAGCCTTAAACATAGGTTCAAACTGTGTCACTTGGAACATATGAAGTTTTAGACACAAGTAGTCAAGTTCATGATTATTTCTTAGGGAACAAAGCAAGAAAAAAGAACAAGTATTAAGGATAAAAACTAAGAACCAAGAATAAGGACTAGAACATGAATCAAATGAATCAAAATCCAAGTTCAACTTCTCAGAACTAAGAACTAAGAACCTAGAACGTGAGAGCTAATACCTTTATGTTTATTTCAAATCCAAGGTTAAGAACTTAAAATCAAGGACCTGTTCTTGGGCGAGCTCAAAAATAGAATCTAATCCAAGGGCCTAATTTCTCCATTTTGATCCAAGGGCCTAATTTCTCCATTTTGATTTTATGTTTTTATTTTTGTTCCTTATTTTGTAATTTAAACTACTTATGTATCAATTCTATTTGATATAATATAAATACATTATAACTCTTCACGCTTTTGATTTAGATTAGAATTTGAAATCTAAATTTGGTATCGGATGGTTTGGACATGGTCACGTTACTTGCTCCTCGCTTCTAAGAGTAAAGACTATCCCCCGCAGACTAACACAAGTCCTTCCAACATGTTTTGTTCTTACGCACATGCATCCTAAGAAAATTTCTAGGAGGTCACCCAACATATAACTTCTCCAAATTTAGTCATCCTATATTGCTCTCATTTGGACGTGTCCTCAATTTATTCATGTAACCCTCTCAATTTAGTCATCCTATATTGCATATTATGTTTTAAATTATTCTTTGAATCACTCTCATTTAGATGTGGCCTCGGTTTATTCATGTGTACCCCTCTTTTACTCAAGTGTGATATTGCATATTATGTTTTAAATTCTCTTTGTTTAATTAGCGAAAATTTTGACAACCTTTTTATGTCATCAAATCAACCCTAGTTGTAATCCATACTCATGAAAAGCTCAAAATTAAGAACGGAAAACGTCCATGACCTACTTCCCTAGTTGAAGCTGCCATTAAAGGAGTAAGAAGAGAGCTTGAAAATTTAATTCGCACCTACCCACGAATTCGTTCTATCTAACCTAATCCAATCATTTCATGGGAGTCCAAAGAATTCTTATTGTGAAGACCACGAAAGCCAATAAGCTGGAAGGAGTAATTGGAGATTTTATAATTTCAGGTGGGGGTAAGTTCCAATTTTCCCCCTCACATCCCAAATGGATGATTCCTTAAGATTTAAGGAACTAAGATACATATTTTTCATGAACAAACTCATTGTGTAAGGAAGTAAGGATCGAGCTGATACCAAGAATTCCCATTTTTGTGTTCGGGTTGACTTGCAACCTGAGGTTGATTCCAACATTGAATCTCCACACACAAATTTGTCCCTTCAAAATAATTTCTTAAACTTGAAGAAAAATAAGGAAGAAGCAATCATGACTTGAAACGGACCCAATTGTTCCAACTAATAAGAAGTAATAGTGGGTTTGCTCCCATGAGAAACTTGATTTTTTTAAGTTTCATGAAGAAATCAAGGAGAGAAACGCTCTTAAACGAGTTGGAGAGGCTGATTTTGAGGCGGTGGATCTATGTAGCACACATCTTCCTTTTTTAACCCGCCACACTAGTCTAATTTTAGACCTCCTCTTGATTTTTCTCAAAATTAATCATATGTTTTCATAACATCTTCGATGGTTCCAAAAACTAAACTTTCTAAGGAAGTTGCTAAAGAAAAATTGGAGTAATTCAAATATCTGAAGCTAGAGAATCGAGGTCCCTAACATCACCTTAGAGGTAAGTACACAATCTAAACTTTTCTTAAGAAATATCGTAAGAATCACTTGGAATTCAATATAAACCTCAAATGAAGTAAAACTTAAAGGATTATGGAAGAATGGAGTGAATTACAGCGAGTTAAGAACCTAAACCTAACTTGAGTGTTTTTCTTGAGATTCAAATAACGTTAAAGTAACCTTTTAAATAAACTTTGCTACCCATGAAATTTTAATGTTAGGTATACTATGACATGTTAAGGTTGTAGGTAAATTTTGGTGATCATTGGATTAGGAAAAGTAGCTAAATCAAGTTACGGTGTAAAATGACCATAATGCCTAAAAGATAACCTAACTTCGGTTCATAACTCAAATGACCTCTATATATCAAAAACATGCAAAATTTTAGAACGCGTGTCCCTACTGACTTTTTAAGATATTCCAAAACCCAAACACCCTCCAAATGACTGAAGATTGAAGCAATGTCTATATGGAAGGGATATGAAGGTTCACCAAGATTTTAAGAAGTTTGGATCAAGTATATAAAACCTGTTAGGGGCGTAAGTTAAGGCTTAAGAGAAAGGACTAAAACGGTCCTAATGATTAAGCTCAAGATTTATGCACTTCATTATAAGTTTTATATTATGCTTAGGGGTTAATCCTGGGTTTTCAAGTAAACATGAGTCTACTCTAAGTCAAGATAAACTACCAGTTAGTTTTGAGTAATCAAGATGCTACTTCACGATAAGCTTTATAATAGCTTTTAATTTAAGTAATCAGGTTACTACTTAAAATTACGACTAACTCTAGGTTGACTCTTTAATTTTAAGTAATTTGGATGTTATCACATGATAAGTTTTAGGATAACTCTGGATTTTTAATTAATTAGGTTGCTACCCTAAATTAAGATGAGTCGGAAGTAAGCTCTTAATTTTTAAGTAATCATAATACTATCTCATGGTAAAATTTAGAATAACACTTGATTTTTAAGTAATCAGACTTTTAATTTTTAAGTAGTCAGTATTGACTTGTTCATTAATCATAGGACCTCACAGGTCTCTCGGGGGTAGCGTCTAAGGCATAAGAACTCAAAACTCTGGACCAAGGTCTTCACTACAAAACTAGGTAAGGTTTTTTAGCACTAGTATAGACACCTTAGTGTTTTCTATTGAGCGCATTAGTTTTGATAAAAGGATATGATCTGGTCATGCAGGTATTTATTGAATATACAAAACTGATCAAGATAGAAATGAACGAGAGGTACGCTTCAAGAAAACAAAAATTCTCTCAAGTATAGGAGCCAAGAAAGACTGACCCTTCCTAATTTGTAATAGTCTAAATAAATTCTAAAAAGAGTAACAAGATAAACCCTTAAGTGAACTTAATGTTCTATATAGCGTTATACAAAACTCTCACGGTACGAGTCTTTGGTGTACGAAAATGTTTCCCTTGGACCCTGAATGTTATAGAATTTGTCTAGTGAATCATTCCAAGCACTAATAAGTTGCGCAAAAGGTGAGGATGCAGATGCGTATAGCCTAAAAGAAAAATAAAATTATATTAATGTAATACGTAGATGCCTAGAGTTTTCTAAATTATTTTTATTGTGTCCAATATCTTATTATTAAATTAAAATTTATGTCTCAAAATACTTCCCACTTATAATTTTTTTTTTTTTTTTTTTTTTTTGAAAGAAGGTAAGATAGGTCAATAAACACAATATAAAAAATTTAAGAATATACTATACACAAATTACTTTTGTAACGAATATAAATTTTTTACTTAACCTAAGGTCGCTAGTTTATACATATCATGAACATTTAATGCATAATGCTTCATTGGAAACTCTATAATAAAACCTGACCTTGTTCTTATATGTCGTTTCTATGGTTTTTGAAATAAAACAATGTATACTGAAATAACGTAAAGTAAAAATGTCATATACTAACTTATATGCTACTAAATGAAAATGTAACTAACCTATATTAATCTATACAAACCTATAGTCTAATAATTCAAATTATAAAATTACCTTAAGCATGTGTCACAGTCTCCTAATTGCAATGTTACCGTCAGTCGTACAAGAGAGCCTTGCCTTTACCTAAAAAATAAGAATAGCACGTCTTGAATATTTTAATAAATACTCAGTAAGCGACTTCCCATCAAGGTTAAATGTAAACACATACCATTTCATAGGTGGAACCTATCATAACAGTTTGTTTTCCTATTGTGGCTGTCCTAAATAGGCAACTTGGATGTGTACTTAATTTCCTTACACACGGTTCACACGTGCGAGTATAAACCCACAAGTCGGTTCACATACTTCCTAGACCCCTTTCTGGTGGGGCGAGCATTCTCTGATAGTTGTTGATGTCGGACACCCATTAGAAATAGCAACTGTCACGACAACATTATGATAAACATAATGATCATTCTCCAACCTCGTAGCATACACGTCTGTACTATCATGAAGGAGAAGGGATATCTCCCGATGCATGAGCACACAATAATGCATGAAGTCCCAACATTTTTTCATTTTCATTATTATTTAATACAACCCCGCTAGCGTCTTCCTTTATATCATATCATTTTGTCATATCATTTCTCATATTGTTTATCATATCATTTATTAAATCTTTCATGCATATGTCGGGGTTGTATTTCATGTTAGTTCGTCGTTTTGCATGTCAATCATATCATATCATTCATGTCGCACATATATCATATCATAACGTTTCCATGCTATCTGACTTAACACTCCACAACATGCACATATCATATCATACCATAAATCATAACAGTCATATAACATATCTCAAGCATGTCTTCAACATATCGTATCATAAACATAGTCGTGTGAAGGATAGTTTACTTACCCTCTATGGACATGTACTTGATGGCCATCGATTCCCACACGGGAATAGCTCTCCGTTGAACGTTACCAGGGAATAATGTGTCGTCGACGTACTCGTCGGAAATTTGATCTCCCTCCCTCCCTCCCTCCCTCTCGTTCTTTCTCCGCGTTTCTTTCTTACAAGTCGATTTGGGAGTCTGGCTAAAGGAGTTGAGGTCATTCAGCGCAGCGTGGGGGTTCGAGAAGCATGTGTACGAGTGAAGTGCGAGAATTTCAACGCTTCGCTAGAATTCTCGCACGCTTTCGAGCGTCCAAGTTTTTTTTTTTTTTTTTTTTTTTTTTTTTTTTTTTTTTTTTTTTTTTAACGTTGGCTGTTACACTATTAGATACATTTCAAATTCCACTGAGAGTCCAAATACTTCTAAAATAATTTCTTTTTAAGTCACTAACCAAATAGATAAACTTATAATTTAGGCAATAAAATAGCTTTCAATACAAAATTAACTATTCTTTAAAAGAAAAGTCGGTCAGTCCTGCAAATCCAATTAAAAATATTTATTATCACTCTAAAAATTAATATTTCAAAGTGTGTATTAATTATATTTATATATATATATATAAAAAAAAAAAAACAATTTCATTACAACAAAAGTATACATTAATTACAATTTCATTTCATCAGCAAATTTATTCTACAAAAATTTCTACAATATCTCAAATTCGTTACACAAATCCAAAACTTGAACAAAAAGAAAAATGATGAAAAATTCATCACATCTTTCTGTAATTAAAAAAAAAAGAAAAGTGATTAATTTCTCAGACGTTGCAGCTGAGTCCCCCAACCTCTGATCCTTTCATGATTCTCATCCTCTTGCATGATGAAATAAACATTCTGCATTTAATTCATCACCAAATCAAATAAGCTCATCAATTTTAAGTAATTCAAACACAGATCTGGAACTTCAAGTAATTATTACAACAACTTACTGCCATGGAACATCCCCCACCAGCATCCAATCTCCATCTTTATCTTCATAAGTTGGGGCATAATCCGATCCCTGATACCCTTCCCTTTCACTGTATGTCCCCATTCTGAACTTGAACATCTCCTCTAACCCCTTCACAAGTTCAGGGTACCCCTTGTACACACCCAAATCAACCTTCCTCAAATAAGGAGCTCCATCCATACTCACTTTCACATAAATCCCTCCGCCCTCCGCCGCCGTCGTTGCCTCCGTTTTCTTGGGTAGGAGTGTATTTTTCCTAAACGATCTAATCGGCGGCCACCCAACAACCTGAGACCTACAAAACCCAAATTGAGAATCAAAACAGAGCCTCAAAAACCATAACAAGAGTCAAAATCGAAACACGGCACATACTTGGGTGGAGGGGCAGAGTGATTCTGTAAATGTCTCTTGTTAGTTCGAAGCCCACAAGAAATGTCTGCAGAGCCGTCGATTCCTGGGAGGCCGAGGCGAAGCTCGGTGGCTTCGAGATTGAGATGGTTCTGAAATGAAAGCTGGGAATCCATTTTTTGGTTTGGGAGAGCAGAAAGGGGTTGGAAATGGAAGGGTGGCTTTATAGATAAGATGAAGAGAAGGAGATGTCGGTGGGAATGGGGGCAGAGAGCGGCAGAGGGAAAGGGGAGAGGGGACAGAGGAGGGGACAGGAAGCGCCGCCCAAATGGAACACAAATTGAAGGCTCAAAATGCGTTTAAGGGACAAAGCATTGCGCCATGTGAAGTGGGGGCCATACCCTTTTCAATTCTCATCCCGTCGCAATCCGGGTGCCTATTAATAATTTTAATTTTAAACATTTATATTCTTTCTAGAAGAAGTTAATTTGTAAAATTACATGGAAAAGATTAATATATATATATATATATATATATATATATATATATATATATATCGTGTTGACTAAGTCAAAGTTGAGTTTCTTATTTGGTTGTTGATGTGGGCGTGGGGTGGTTGAGTCCCAATGGTGTCAATTGGTTGGTTAGTAAATCAAAATGAATAGAATGTACCAAAACCAATGAACCAAAGGACCAGCCACTTCCGTCTCATTTTTCGTCCTTTCTTTCTTCTTTCTCATTATTGCTTTCAAATCTCCACCGACTTATTATTGTTGGATGAAACTCTCATCGACTAATAAATACTATCTCCATTGTAGAACATACATTTTATTTGTTGGTATAAATAGTAACTTTTAATTATTGTAAGTCTTTTTTAGTCATTTTATGATCAGGGTCACTCTCATCTAGATGTGGTATTCGTTAAAATTTGAGTTTTAGGGTTTGTGGGTATCACACATTTTATATTTTTTAAATTATATAAATATAGTTTGAGAGAAAAGAAGAAGAAAGAAAGGAAAATCCATTTGAAAAAGTGAAAGAAAGATTTTTTTTGAATTATATTTTTTTATTTTTTTTAAATCAACTTAACGTGTTATTTTAATAATTTCAAGTTGTTGAGTTGGTGACTCAAATAATCATAATAGAGATTCACGTCATAATTGAGTTGTAAGGTTTACAAAAAAATTTTATTATTTATAATTCATATTATATTAATAACTAAAACCTCAAATATCATCGCTAACATCAGTTACCAAATGTTCTTAATCTAATAATATTCTTTTAAAAGTAAAGTAACATCAGTTACAAATGTCAGGTAGGATTGGGTGGATTGTAACTTTATTTTTTAATTTACAAACAGAAATTAAAATAAAATAATGAAGAATTTCTTTTAAATATATGTCTCAATTTTTAAAAGATAATTAGAATGTTTATAAATTTTAAATAATATTTTTATTATATACAAAAATAAAAGCTTAAAAACTCGAATGACAGGAAAGTGAGTTTCATCAAAGTCCCGTAGCGGAAGTGTGGTGGGCCCATAACCCATAGGTCCCAAGATCGAAAACTGACTCTAATAACGAGAATATTTACTGAAACCAGTTCTGTATTTATGAATATAATATATTTATTTTTGTTAAAATGGTAAATATAAATATTTATAATACACGAGTAACTATCCTTAACAATTTAGAATATAATTTAATCGGTTTAGACATATACTATAGATTAAGAGGTCACATGTTTAAATCTATACACTCACATGTTTATGAATCAATGAAATATTTTAAAATTTTATGAACTTATTAAACGTAATTCTAAACTCGGATTCCTTTGAATTCCCACATCTTTTTTCTGGTGTTGCGTTTGAAGGAACATCATGGCCTCTCTTGGGTTTTCTTAATCACGGCCATAGTTCGTGTGTTTGATCAAGTCTATCGTTTTTTCTTTCAACGATTATTGGTTCAAAGTTATGTTGTAATATAAATTACGAACACTGTGTAATGTTTATCAAAATCGTGTTAGGTACTTGAGCTATCTATACATTAGTAATTGTATTTAGAATATCTACTTATCATTAATTAATCATCTTCAAATCATATAAAGTACTTACATAACAAAAGTAGAACGACGAGATATAAATGAGCTATTGTTGTCCTAACTCTTTAATGGTGAGTACATAGGGCGGTGCCTAACTCTTTTGTCTCTATAAGGCTACTAAATCAGGCACACGAGCCTAAATGCTATATTATTATATTACCTACCGACATTATATAATCAAGAGATTATAATATGTTGTATTGATAAAATTGGAAATAACTAATTATCATGTACTAACCAAAACTAATGTGAGATGGTCAAAATGGAAACATGGACCTAGGCCAAAATGGAGAAAAAGTTGACCTAGCTTCGTGCCCAATTGACCACACCCTAGGATCTATATGGGTCATGGGAAAATCATACATACCTTGGCCCAAAAGCTCAAGAGATTATGACGAACTTTGGTTAGAGATGTCCATAGAGTGAGACGAAAGATGAGAAAACTATCTTGATTTCTTTGTATTCATATAAAAGATTTCCATTATGTAATATAATTTCTATTAAAAAATCTAATCGACATATATTTCGTAAGGAAAAAAAATATACCTATAATATTAAACACAATGGATAAAACTTCAAAATTCAATAGTATAATATAGTTTTCAAAATTCTATTAAAAAAATATATTTATTTCTCTGCATGTGATTGTCCAACCTCATTAATAAATTTTTGGACCAAAATGCAACCTAACCCATCAACGTCCCCTACTCAAAGTCGATCTCCACCACTTCGATTCAACTCCTTTCAATCTAATCCAAAAGAGAAAGTGAAACATAAACTCGTATAAATAGATAATTATGACTTTAATAGAGTTAAGTCCAAGTTCTGTACACATTTTCTCAATCTCTAACTTAAGCATCAAAACGAGTACAACAATTTTCACTATTTTTACAAGTTACGCGTTTGTCTCGTTCAACAAATTTACCATGTTCAACCATTTCCAACTTTGAAAATCACATTTTTCATCCTTCCCAATGTGATATCAAACTCATCCAGACGCCATATGCACAAATTATTTCCAAATAATTTAACTCATACAAGACCTCAGCTACTTTCTTACACAAAATCAATGCCAAAACTACGGCTACCTGCACATATGACGACATTCCACCCATCAAAATTAATATCATCAACAACAATAATAATAATAATAATAATAATAATAACAAAGAACAAACAGCTGGGCTTATAAATGAAATAAGCTAAGGAAGTGAAAAGAACACAACATAGAGACAAAAAAATTAAGTGGGAAACTTTGTCTTGGGTGCATTAATATCCATAGGGTATCCTCTCATTAAATTTTTTGTAGTGTCTTATAACTTTATAACTTAAAACAAATATCTTTCAATTATGGTCCTCACCATTGCGTCCACATGATTCATCCCCTACTTTTGGACCATGTCCCTATGCTCCATTATAAAAAATAATTGATGAATCTCGTCACTCCACCTCCGTCTAGTAACCATTTCGTTTCTTATTTTTTAATTTTAAAAAATAGTACATCTCGTCACTGACGAAAAATATATCTAATATGTACTTAAACTTTTAACTTCACGTCTAATAGGTCTCTCTGTCATATACCACACTTATTAAAATTAACAAATTTATTATATATTATTGAGTATAATACGAAAAGAATTAAAAATGAAATAATTTGAATTTAATTTGTAAAATTGAGGTAATTTGATCTTAGGATGAAATTTGGAGGTGTGGGGGCAGAGATTGAGAACGGCGGGAACACGTACGGTGTGTTGGACCATCGTCCACGTGTGGTACTGCTGACGCGGAAACGTGGGGCCCTGTCCACTGTCCAGAGGATGTAAGAGGCTGTTTGGTTGGATTGCGTTGTCAGCGGCTTTCAAAGTCCTCACCTGCCAAACACGCCACCTGTTGTCTTAACGCTGTGCCACGTATCTGCAGCCATTACCATTCGTATATATTTATTTTTTTAAAAAAAAAGATTTTATTTTTTACCACTCGCCGACGCCGTTTTACCCGTTTGCAACCACGTTCCGTTGCGTGTCCAATTTGACTTCCTTCATTGTGTGGGCCATGAAATACATAATTGATCTCAAATTCCTATTTTATTTCCATATTATTTATCTTTCTATTTCTTTTTTTTTTTAAATAAATTTTTCTAATTTATTTACGGTTACATTATATTAAAATTTTCTCGTATTTTAACCCAATAAGCTAAATAAATTCAAGCTAGAAATTTATGTCACAACAAATGGTTTTTCAAATTCGAAAAATTAAATAATATCTATATGATTTTTCAGAGAACAGTATAATCTTTTTTTATTTTTCATTCTAGAAGAATTTTATTGAGAGAAATAATAAACATTTTCTAGTGCGAGTGTTTTATTATTATTATTTGTAAGTAAAGGTAATTGAAACAAAAATTTAGCATTTTTTTATTTAAATTTCTTGGTAAAGGTATTTTTTAAAAAAAATATTTTTAAAACTTCTAAAAGTTTATTATCGAAGTTCAATGAGGATTTGAAACTCAAACCTCTTTACCAAAAATTTATACCGGTGTCGGTTGAACTATATTCCAGTTGATAATAATATATTAATACTAAGAATAATATCCAAACTTATATTCAAATATTATACTTGTGTGTTTTAATTTTTTTTTAATTACTAAGAGACAAGCACTCTAAATAAAAAAAAATAATTATTTTTATAATGAAAAGATTGAGATTCTTTTGTCACCCACTAACTGATACCAAATTGTTTTAATTTTGATTTGAGATCACTCCCACTATCATGTTTTCTCCATACCAATGACATTAAACTACCAAATAAAAAACCACACTTTTACATGTTTTTTTTTAATGATTTATTTGTGTTTTATTATTTTAAATAATGATACGAGCACAAGATGATTATCGATCTAAACCCTAAGTTATAATTTTAATTGATATAAACAACCTATATCACACCCGTTTAATAATGTATAACTTATTTCGTTTAAATATTTAAAAAATAATATTTATTTGATATAAATTGTTTAAGACGATAATTGATGTTTTATTTACTAAGATATGCTCAGATTGACAAATCGATATATACCAAATAATAATTTAAAAAAATTAGAAGGTGACACATGATATCTCCCACCCTATAGTTGACATTATTTATACACATTTCATTAATATTCTTTGAAGATGAGAAGCAAAAATGGTCTCTTTTTGCAAGCTGTCATAAATGTTAAGGTAAACCTAGGTAATAATTGTTAGACGAACACGACTCTCCACAATGTTATGATATTGTCCACTTTGAGCATAAGCTCTCGTAGCTTTACTTTGGGTTTCTCCAAAATGCCTCTCACCAATGGAGTTAGTATTCCTCACTTATAAACCCATGATCATTCCCTAAATTAGTCGATATACGACTCCCATTATCCAACAATAATAATAATTATTATTATTATTTGAAACAAAATAATAATAAATGGGCAATTAAATAGTTAGGGATAATGAAATACATGGTCTTTTTCTTTTTCTTTTTTTCATTTTTTTTTTTTGGACATTCCTAGGTAAAAAAAAATAGGGCAGTCCCCACATGTCCTAAATTAAAGGAACATCTGGAATATTATGGAGATGGTTGCAAATAAACTATGGTCTTATTGGTACCTAATTTTTACTTTTTAAAACTATATTATAAAATTGCCCTTTTGAAAAATATCAAAATTGGCGATCATCACTATCATAGAAGATTTGATTTGTTGTTAATCTTAAATATCTAATTTAAGTAAAATAAAAAAACAAAATTATTTGTGTGTTTATAGACAACAATTTATTGATGTCTTCAAAGAAAATATCTTAAACGGACTATTATTTGGAGAAATTAACATTGTAATGATTCTATCGATCATTGTTAAAGTTTTGATTCATACATGATTCATACATGAGCGAGAACATATCTATAAGAAAAAAATTCTTGAACTACATTTAGAAAATGTATCTAAATAAGTTAAAAGAATATAAAAGGTAAATAATGGAGGATATTACTTTAATCACCTATTCATCATTAAAATTTAATTCAATGAAAATAACTTTAAAGTTAAATTAACTTAAGATTTAGTAAATTTAGCATAATTATGTTGTTGCAAAAGTTAATATTTTTAAAGAATCACTTAATTTAATATAATTATGTTGTCGTTGGTATGATATTGGCAACTTTAGATATCAACTCTTGTTATTAGAGATATCAACAAAGTGGGGTTGATATGAGGAATTGTTTCCCATCCTCGTCTCCATCTCCTATTTCAATTATCTTCTTTATGAAATTCTCCATTTATGGTGGCAGAATCTAGGTGAATATTTTTTATATAATTGGGTTGTCAAAGGGATTTTTTTTTTCAATATATTTTTTTTAAAAAAAAAACTATTTGCTTTAAAAGAAAATTTAAATGTTTATTTCCACCTAAGACAGTATGTTACGATGACGATAGCGACTTTAGGTTAGTAGAAATTTTGGGCCAATACAATAAGTCTATGACTTTATTTTAAAAATATTTATTATGAGTTTCTTCCTATATATTTAAGGCATGCATGTAGTGAATAATAGGAGATAGTGAATATAATCCATGTCTCTAGCCCCATTTAACTAACCGAAAGAAATTTTTTTCCACTTCCAACCTCACTCTCTATTTAAACAAAAATCCTTCCTATTTCCGACCTCATTCTCTGTTTAAACGAAAATCCTCTTCTCGAACCTCACACGATCTTGGCCCTACAGATTAAATAGATATCTTTACTTGTGATTTTATTTTTTGTTTCACTCAAAAGGCCTAATACTGTTAGAGATAATATCTCTCAGTTACGTACCAACGATTTTTCTCTTATCTAGCTACGGTAAGATACGTAACATTTTTAATCAAATTTACTCTAATTTAACTAAAAACCCTTAAAAAAATTTTAGTATAAAAATTTGAAATTCCTACGTATTCTAAAATAATGTCGAGTTAACCAATCAATTTGATTCACAAAAAACATGAATGGCTCTCCACCAAAGTTGTGAAATTTCATGGATAGGAGAAGCAAGTGGGTTGTGTCACTTTCAAGAGAAGATAAGAGAGTTGTTTGTTTGGGCATTGAAAGCCAAAATAAATTTGTTTTCTTGTAAGCCTATGTATTTTGAATGAGATAGAGGGTTAGGGTTTTGGGGATTGTGACACATCAAGGGCACAGCTAGGGTTAGAAATGTCTCCCTCTTCTTTAGATGTGACTTGTCTGTTAGTCACCACCATGTCATCTTATTTCCTAGAACTAAAGATGCTCATACCATTTGCTTCATGTTCTTATGTCTTGCAATCCCCTTTCTCATTTTGATGTATTTAGCATCTTTCTTTCAAATATTTATGAATTTGTTAATTTCGGTGAATAGAACGTTTACTTAAATACTAGCGTGGGCCTAATAAGAGTTTCACGATCTTATCCTCATTTATTAGATGTCTACACGATCATAGACTTAAATAGCTAGAGCAGATATGATAGTAAACTTTCAGAGTCCTCATCCCAAATAATGCATTGGATTACATTGACTCGTTTGTCTATCTTGTATTAGTTTATTTTTCCATCTTTGAGGAGGTCATTTGTTGATATCAGCCTGACAAGAGGACGTCTTTCCCTTCTAAGGAAACAAACTTCGAAAGCTTAGTTTCGAGCTCGATTATCACGAATCCTTCTTTAAAATATTTATAAATTAAAGAAAAAAAGCAATAGACAAACCATAATGGAATTATCTCTATTTATGGATATATTATAAAATATAATTTTCATGTGCATATATGCTCATAAGGAAGGTTCATGGAAGAATCCATTTTCCTTTTTTTATTAAAAGAAAATAATAATAATAATAATAATTTTCATCGATCCACGAGATCGAATGCCAAATGGCTCAATCGTGGTTTAATTAGTAAAATAAATATTCTATATTTCACGAAAATTAAATATTAAGTTCATTTTTAGATTGAAAATTACAATATATAACAATATGGATGTGAATATGTGAGTAATTTAATACATTAATTATTTAACATGTATTATTATCATTATAAATGAATTATTGAATTTTATTTTTATTTCATATAATTATTGAAACATGTTATGGGATAGAATTCAATAATTTTTCAATATTACATTATTATTATTAGTAGAGAAAAAAAAAATTTAGTTTAATAATTATTATTATTATACAAATTTCAAAATTTTATTTTATTAATTACTAGTTTTGAATTTCTACCATTAATATCTGTAATAATGTTAGATTATTGAAAAGTAGTTAAAAAATTAATATAATTAGAAAATTTTAATCCAAGATTAACAACTTTAATTAAGTGATTTAGTGTATAATAAAGGTTGATTAGTGTGTTGCATGTGATGGCTGACTCTAACTATCAGGGCACCCTCTTCAAATTCCAATTTTCACATTGGCAATATAAAAATTATTATTGCTTATTGATCCCCCACATGCTAAAATTACAATTTCTCTTCCACGTGACGTGTCTCGTTTTTATTCATTCGAAAAAAAATTATAAAATTTCCTCAATATTAAATTTATAATCAAATATTACTTCATTCATAATAATTTTAAAAAATATTCGTGTTGGTCTGTCGGAATAGTATCTTCACTCTTAGAAGTAATTCAATACTAATAAGTAACCTGTGATATAAAAGAAAGAAAACATATTGACATATCATATGGGTTATTGCATTAAATATATAATAAATAAATCAAAACTTTATAGTAGGGACCAAATATTAATTATTTGATATAAAATAATATGGTTGGGGTTAAAATTGATTTTACCACCCTATCCGATAAAAGAGGGTGAATTTTTGTTTGGTTTTAAATATTATTGGGTAGCGGTCTCTATTAATTAAACCAAAGCCTAAAGTCATTACAACAAGAAGGCGACACCACAAGAAGAAAGCCTAAAACGACAACCTTTATTTTTCATTCTCTATATGGAAGCTGTCGGCCGGAATATGGCGAACCAGTTTGCAAGCTTGAAGGAGACTGAGCTCTGCCTCGGCTTACCCGGCGCCGGAGATCTCACCCTTAAAGCTTCTGGCAAGAGGGGTTTCTCTGAAACTGTTGATCTGAAGCTTAACATTCAGAGCAAGGATGGTGGTGGAGTCGATGTCAGCGAGAATATTAAGAATATTCCGGTGAACGTCGACGGTCAGAAGAGCCTATGCTCCAAGGATCCGGCTAAGCCTCCTGTCAAGTAAATTTCTTCTTCTAAGACATATCTAAGGGTTAGGTTGAATGATTTTTCTCATGAATAATTTGTGGGGTTTGTAGGGCACAGGCTGTGGGTTGGCCTCCGGTGCGATCGTACCGGAAGAACGTCATGGCGCAGAAGAACACGAGCGGCGAAGGAATGGAGAAAGCGAGCGGTGGCAGCGCCGCTGCATTCGTAAAGGTTTGCATGGATGGAGCTCCATATCTTCGCAAGGTGGACTTGAAAATGTACCAAAGCTATCAAGAACTTTCCGATGCCTTGGCCAAGATGTTCAGCTCGTTCGCAATGGGTAAAAAAAAAAACAAAAAAAACAATTTGAACCCACAATTGAAATTAAAAATTTCTTTTTTCTAACCTATGGGTATGTTTTTTTCGATTATTTAAAGGTGAATATAGCACTGAAGGAACGATTGACTTCATGAATGAAAGAAAGTTGATAAATCTTCTCAATAGCTCTGAGTTTGTTCCAACTTATGAAGATAAAGATGGAGATTGGATGCTCGTCGGTGATGTTCCATGGGAGTAAGTTTCATATTTTCCATTCCTTTCGCAGTTGTATTTCATTTCCTTTCATTCTAACTAAATCATATTTTTGTACAGGATGTTTGTAGATTCATGCAAGCGTTTGAGAATCATGAAAGGTTCGGAAGCCATCGGACTAGGTAATTCACGCTCCACTTTATAAACGTCGTGAAATTATTATAAAGAAAACAAAAACTTGTTTACATTAAATTTGATTTTACAGCCCCAAAAGCCATGGAGAAATGCAAAAGCAGAAGCTAGAAGAGAAGGCTATTGAGAAGTGTCTGTGAAGAGTGGTTCCAGCTTGGAAACATGCATGTTGTTTTCGGTGTATTTTTCACTCTTTAATGTTTTTTTTTTAAATTTTAATTATTAGTATATACAGAAGGAAAAAAAAAAAAAAAAAAAAAAAAAAAAAACCCAAAATAATGTGCTGTTGGGGACAATATTTGTAATGGATGAGACATGAAAAGCTGTAAACCTTCACCTACTGTCTGTCTGGTTGGTTTGTTTGTCATGTTTAATTATTATTATTATTATTATTATTACAACTAATTAATTTTCCAAAAAAAATGGGGGTTTTTTTTTTTTGCTTAATAATCACACCCATTACATTGTTTGGTTGTCAAATGGTATTTTATTCTATGAAATTGTATTATTTAGGGAAAAAGAAGATTCTTTTTTGGTTTTATTATTTTATACCTTAATTTATGGTATTTATGTACTCATTTTTTTTTGTGGGTAAGGAGAAAGAAAAGGGTATAAATATTTAGGGACCCATTGAGAGGGAACAAGGGCATGTGCTAGCATGTTAATGGGGGCATTGATTAATGGAAATTTAATTTTATAATATAGTCTAGGGTGGGAATAATCAAATAATATGAATATCATAAACTATCCCATAACAATTTTACTTAATCTGTGGATCAATGTATTAAATTAATATTGTAGGAGGGATTTTCTTGGATCTGGCATTAATATATTGATCTTCCTTGCTTTGTTCATAACTAGCGGCTTTTTATTCATGAATGTGGGAATATATAAAGTTATAAATCTTAATTTTTCTTTCCTAATACTCAAAATAATAGAAAGTTTGAATCTCTTTCACCTTCGGTGAACTGAAAAATTGACGTTATAGTTTGAAATTGGTTTTTAAGAGGTCCTTAATACAAATTGACGTTAATTTACCTAATGAAATGATTACGATAGTGAAAAAATAAAATAAAATAAAATAAACAAAAGATGGTTTCTTTAGTCCACTCCCCGATATTTTCTCTACTCATATGTTCCTTTGTGTAGATCGTTACAAACTTCGAGAGACAAGTCAAGCCAATCTCGAAAATAGGATAGAAAGTTGGCTAAGGCCAATGAAGTAAGTGACTTTATGTCGATATTGTCGTCTAACAGATATAATTAGAAGATTTGTGTTATGTAGGATGACACGTGTCCAGTGGCTCTGCACATGTAATATTTTTGATATGTGTATTGTGTTAATGATATGATATGTTGAACAATGGAATATGATATGTTGGATGATAAGATATGATACGTTGCATGACATGATATGTGGTATGACATGATGTGTTATACAATATGACATGTTGTAGTGATATGATATGGATTGATATATGATATGCCCACATATGCTTAGTAACATTAAAATACAAATGGATGTTACATTATGCCGGGACGACTTATGATAAACTATGAAGTGCCATGATATGCTGTAACATGTACGACATGCGATGAAATATTTTGAGACAAGAAGATTTATAACATACGACCCCACAGACATGTTTTAAAGGTTATGATATAAATGAAATGAAATGAAGAAAAAAAAGGGGTTGTCTTACATGATTTATTTCCTATGAAAAATTTTGGGATCTCATGCATAATGCATGTTCACATGCATTGGGATAGTTCTCCTTATGATGAATACGGACGCGTACGTTATGAAAAGGAAAATGATCGTCATAGTTAACATTATGCTACGATGGTCGCTATTCCTTCTAGTGTCCGACAACAGCACCAGAGACGCTAGTCTGACCAGTACGAGGCCCAGGAGATGTGAAAACCGCTTGGTGGGTCTATATTCACACATATGGGTTGTGTGTAGATTAGTAAATATACATTCGATGACCCGGACTGGAAAGCCGCCTAAGAGAATATGATTTTAAATGATAGGTCACATTCATGTTGCATGTGTTTGCCTTCCCTAACCCCAATAGTGGGGTCACTCTACTTTTATATTTCAGGTAAAAGCAAGGCACCCATGTACGGTTAGTGGCGACATCGCAAAAAGACCATGGAACCTACATAGGATAGTTGCATTTTTTTCCCTAGACTTTAGGTTAGTATAGGTCATTGCTTTTTCAACATTTTCAATTGTTGTATTTTAATTTACTTTAAATATTTTCTTTGACTTACTTTAAGACTTTATTTTAAATGTATAAGTCCATGGTATTTTTTATTATTGTAAATGAATGTTTCCGCATAAAGAGATTAATATCATACGCATGGTAGCGACTCTAATTTCCTGGAACTTAGGGTTGTTACATACTAATTTTATTTGTAATATGATATTATCCATTATATGAAAAACTCAAATTATTAGTGTAACCTTGAATAGTATATGATTGACATACGAGAGGATAATGTTCAACAAATTACTTGTCTAATACTATATGGATAAAATTAGGTGCCTTTACTAAAAATTTGATCCAAATTGTTCATGTGATGTGAGTGACGGTATCTTATACAAGGAGTTTGTATAAATTTGTACCACGAAATATTTAATCTTTTTTTATAATTCATTAAGGTGAGAAGATTAATAATTCATAGGATGATTATATGCGGACTTGATCTTAATCCAAAATGAACTATGAACTTCTGTTAATGAGAACTCGTACTTTGATTTAATTTTAATAGACTATAGGTTAGTATAAGTTATTCTAGTACATGCTTAGGATAATTTCGTATTTCTAATTTTAATAGACTATAGGTTAGTATAGATTAAATTGCATTTCCATTTAGTAGCATATAAGTTACTGTAGGGCATTTCATTTTGTATAGCTTTTATTTTCGTTTTATTTCAATTTGTATTAGTTTATTTCAAGGCATTAATTGAAGCATGCAAGTTATTATAAAGTTTAATAAAGTTAATTCCACATTAAATGTTTATGATATGTGTACGGTAGCGACCTTAGGTTAAGTAGAAAATTTAGGGTCGTTACATTAGTCCTCTCTCTCATGTCGTTATCTACACTAAACAGCTCCATGAGTCTCAACGGGGTGATTGTCAGTGTCGTGCTCGTTGTGAGGTAACTCAACAGTCTTTTCTTCTTCTTTCTCATTTTTCCTCTATATCATACTATTTTTCTTTGTTGGTAGATTTTGTGAGGTGCGGCTAAAGGTCGTTGGCATGTTCTTGGTGTCAGGGAAATGTGTAGGGTGGGTGCGAGAATTCCGACAAATCATCGAAATTCTCGCCCCCTTTTTTTGGTGATTTTTTTTTTTATTATTTTTTTTTTTATCCTTACCTAGTATGTTCCATTAATTTTTTTTTCTTTTTATTTAACATTTATAGTGTTAGATATGTTGCAATTTAGATATTAAAACTAAAGTAATTCAAAATAAATCCAAATTAAAGTAGATTTATGATAGTTGATAAGAGATTCAAGTAACGAGAAACCTAGGATGTATACATACAATTTTGTTTCCAAAAACTAGGAAAACTATGATTGAGTGGTATTCTTGTCAATGAAGTTGTATAGATATGTTCTTTTAAAGTTGATTAAAAGTGAACATAAAGAACAACTTTATTGAAATACTTCAAATATAGGTCGTACATTCATATCTAGACATAGAGTAGTTTTCTTCAATCAATCATAGCAACAACAATGTTTTTTCTTATTAGAAGAATCATTAAAAATCTTTGGAAAACAAAACCCAGAGGAATCGAGTTTGAGACAATCGTCGTTACAGGAAACATCATCGTAAGTTTCAGAACATGGCCGACCAGTGCAAAACATGAAGAAGTCTCCTTTTGCTGCCATGTGACCAATGATTAACATCGTTAACAATAAATTTTAAGCAAAGTTGAAAAAAATTTATGAAATTAGAAGGATTTTGGTATAAGAGCGTACTTGATAAAAAAAAAAAAACATACGAATATCATTAGCAGAAGAGTTGACACGGTAAAAAGCTTTTGAGTTCTCGTGCCTCTTAAAGTTGAATGCTTATACTTCTATGCAATTAGAAGATCAGATGGTAAGTTTTTAGATATCAAAAGTGCGCTTATTAATACTGTGTCCTTGCAACAATATCATAATGATACCGTGTTAAAATGCCATAAGGACAAAAACAAATCATTTTGAACAGTATCATAATGATACCGTGTTAAAATGCCATAAGGACAAAAACAAATCATTTTGATTTAATTTTAAAAAAACTAACACATTATAGAAAGCATATTCAAAATAGAACATCATGGTTTATAAAAACAAACAAACCTATGTTGTTTATGTCTACTATTAGAGCACGACATTGATGATTATAAAGGGTGCAACACCAAATAACAATCTTTTCTCTTTGTATACAGAAGTTTAGTTTGTATATAAAATTTTAAAACAGATAATAAGAAAATTTAGACATTGTGTTGAAGCAAATATCTTGGCAAAGAAAAAAAAAAAAAACATGACAAAAGTGATGCATGTGTTTATCCAAAAAAGTGAGACGTCTTGACCATGTTTTTTGCAACATCCCAAAGTGGAGGATGTCATGTTTATGTTTTATACTGAACATGTAACCATTTTGATCTTTCATGAGGAGTAATCTAGAGACATATTGGAACAAGAAGAGAGTAAATTACCTTAGTCCTGAATCAAGAACCTCCTAAGACCTCCCACGATACATCATGTTCATGACTCAGACTACACTGCTTGGAACGTATGAAGTCTTGAGCGTACGTATGTAGACTATACCACTGGGAGCACGAAGCCTTGGACATAGGTATTCAGATGTATCACAGGGCAAGCCCTGGATGCCGAACAAGACTACATCAATTGGAATGTAAGAAGCTTTAGATGTAGGTTTTCAGACTGTATCACAGAGCAAGCCTTAGATGCGGGTTCAGACTACGTCGCTTGGAACGCATGAAGCCTTGGACGTAGGTTCAGATTGTGTTGCTTGTATGAAGCCTTGGACATAGAATGTCAGGTTCATGACTAGTGTCTTAAATCCTAGGGCGAGTGTCTTGGAGAACGAACCAAGAATAGAACAAGAACCTATAAAATAACCAATTACGAGACAACGATCAAGGACTAAGACCCTTAGACTAGAAACAAGGTTTCAGATCTAAGGACCAAAATAGCTCATGATAAGAATCCACAAGTCAAGAACAGAACTAAAGGTCTTAAGTAATTGCAACAAGAACCAGAACAAGAAAAAAAGAGTGAGGTACCCTAAGGACACGATTAAGAAGTAGGCTACTTACTGAGTCTTTGTACTTATTTCATGTTTTCCATGTTTTTTAGGTAAAGAAAGAGTTGGTCAAGGTCGAAAGCGGACTCTAGAATAGGTGCCATAGACACGTCTCACTCATCGCTCTCCATACCCTTTTGTTTTGTTTATTTTGTGTCCGTTCCTTATTTTGTGTTTTAACTATTATGTTGTGTTTCAACTACTAATGTATAAACTTTGATGAAGAAATCGAGCATTCCTTTAGATCCCGAGAATTAAGATGAACAACTTCGATGAAGAAATCGAGAGCTAAATTGTCCTAGATCAAGCTACACAAGAGATCGATCCTCTGCGTTTTCAAGAGAGTTGCAGACAGAGAGGAATTTTTCTAAATTAAGGTCACGTGCTTAAAGACCTCCCTCCAAACCAATTCCTTTAGTTAGAGGGAAGTATAAGGAAGAAGTTTCATGAAAAAATCGAGCTTAGAAAACCTTTAGAATTGGCTGCCCAATAAGATTTTTCTGGGTAAAGCTCCGATGAGAAATCAGTTTTTCGATGAAGTTTGGACGGGAATAACTTAGGGTACAATCCACAAGAAGGTATGAAATCAATCCCTAGCTCTTCCTTGTAACAACATCTTTAAGTTTCATGAAGAAATTGATAGGAGAAACCCTGTGATCGAAGCTAACAAGAGTCATTTTTAGACGGTGGCACTAACAAACACGCACGTCGTCGTCCTTTTAGAGGAAGAAGACGATGATATGGCCGTTCAGTTGAGCTGACCATGTCAACTTAAATCTCAATTCTCCCTCAATTTTTCTTAATTTTGACCCTCTTCCAAATAAGTTCTCGTTAAAGAATTTATGCTTCCAAAAACTAAACACTCTAAGGATATATGTGAAAGAAAATTGGAAGTATTTCGGATATCGTAAGCTCGAGACTAGAGGTCTTGAACGCGACAAAGAGGTAAGTAGTCATCTTGAACTTTTCTTAAGAAATATTCGTAGGAATCAATTGGATTTTAGTATAGAACTTAAACAAAGTATAAATTAAGGAAATATGAAAGAAAAACATCAAGAACCATGAGTTAAGACCCTGAACCGATCAAATTACTCGAGATTTAAGTAACATTAAAATAGCATACTAAATGAACTCCGCTGCCTATAAAATTGTAATGCTGAGCATATTAAAACATGTTAAGACCATATATGAAATTTGGTGGTCATTGGATAAGGTTAAGTAGCTAAACCAAGTAATGGTGTAAAATGACCATCATGCCCCTAAGTTAACCTATCTTTAATTCATGATCTAAATCATCTTTAAATGCTAGGCCCTATTTTATGATGATTGATGAATTAGTAAAATTTGAAAGCTATTGGAACACGTTTAAAGGTTAAACCAAGAATTAGGAGATAAAATGACCAAAATGCCCCTCGGACATTTTTAAGGTATTTTAAGTTCTAAACACCCTCCAAATGACTTACTACTTCTTTTAAGGCCTATTACTAAAGATATAAACATATTTTAAGATTTCAAGTTGTTTAGAGCAAGTTTGAAACATAAACTAAATTAGAGTCTAAGAAACGTTTAAAAGGATTACCTCAAGTAATTCTTCCCAAAACTCAAGATTGTTCTAGGATTATCTAAAGAACTCATTATGACTTCATTACATTCTACACAAGTCATCTATGTTACTAAGTTATTGAACTCATTATGACTTCATTACATTCTACACAAGTCATCTATGTTACTAAGTTATTGTTGGGTTTTACGTCCTAAAACTCATAGTTTCTAAACAAAAACATATTCTATTTTAAATAAAGTTATTATTGATGTTTATTTAGTAAAGATTGCTATTGAATAGAGTGAATTTTACGATTATTAATCTAAATCCAATAAACTAACAACACTCTGACTATAGTATGATTATTTGAACTATATGTAAGACATAAGAGTGTTTCAAGTTCAAGTATATAGTCAAAATGATCTATAGTACAAGGATGCAGTCCACTTTTGTATATGATATAAACAATGTGATCATTAAATTGTACATGCAGAGACATGTGAGTGGGGGCGTCCTATTTAATGAGTATTGCATAAGATCGGACAATGAAGAAAATCACTCTTACTTTATAATGTCGTTTATTGTTAAGATTGATTTTTTTCATTTGATGACCTAGGTAACTCGATCTTAATCCTGAGCTAACCATGAACTCCTGTTTATTCAGGATTATCCTTAGATTTGCATGGGTGAGAGTGGCTCGAGTTTGCTGACTCAATAAGCCTCCCATTTCAGGGGTAAGACGGGGTGAATAGTTGGGGACATAGGGTGCAAGATGGAATTCGCTCCTACCCACTTTTAGGGATAGTACAGAGGTTGTTCCCTTAAGTATTGACTCTAGGTCTTGAACAAGGGGCCCCACCCTTTCATTAGTTTGAGAGGGATTCGGTTTTCTTGTTGGACTACAAATCAATTGTTCATTAGAGGATCAGTGGAACATAAGGAACAAGAAGTAACTTCAGGGGTAAAACGGTAAATTGACCCAGCTCTAGTTACGAACAACCTGTGAAAGATCGACTTACTAATCATGGTTATATCAAATGGACAGAAATATAACTTTAGTGAGGGGAGTGCAACTACTAGGCTATAGTGGAGTGTCCTAGTAGTTAACGAATGTTGGTTAACAAGGTTAATGAGTTTAGTCGGTTAATCTCGGATCGTTGGAGCCCATGATCTATAGGTCCATTAGGCCCCCCTGCCAGCTCATATCGGACTAAACCATAAAACAACGTGACGAGTGAGTTCGAAGTGTTCGAATTCAAATTAGGGAATATGCGCTAAATATATACGATATATTTAACGCATTTTTGTTTTATTTACGAATTAGACAAAAAGCGAGAATCAGAGATATTTAAATAAGATTTAAATATTTTAATCAATATATATGTCAGAATTGATTGGAATGGACATTTGAATTAATGTTAAATATTAATTAAATTGTTTAATTAATCCTTTAATATTACTTTAATTTGAAATTAATTATTTAAATTAATTGTTGAATTAAAATTGACGTCAAAATGTTAACTTCACTTCATGAAAAAATCCATGTTTGAGTTAGTTGAATTTTGAGTGTCAAAATTTGGTTAATTCAAACTTGCATGCTTGCACATAGTCCCACACATTTAAGTGGAATTTTGAGCGTCAAAATTTGGTAATCTCAAATTTGGATGAACATGCAAATATGACTCTATAAATAGAGTAATCAAAGTACATGCAAAGTCTTTTCTTGGAAAAACCTTGAGAAAAACTCTCACAAACTCTCTCTTCACATATACTAAATCCCTTCCAAGTTTAGTCACTCACCAGATTCCACAATTCGGTTCTAAGGCCAGAGAAGAGTAGGGAAGACACTAGTGGTGCTTCAAAACTAGTTCATGAGGAGAAAGAAATTTGAATTATAAAAGGTTAGTACTCAAACTCCTTGAGTTTTAATACTTATGAACATGCTAGCTAATTTACTATGATGTACTTAGAGTGCCTAAGATCCAAATTGCTTCCGCATGTGTTATAACAACACCATCAATTATGTAGATATTAAGAAGCATGATACAACTTATGTTTCTAGAAATTACAGAATGGACCTTAGAAGTTATATAATGTTTAGGATTAAGAGCCAAAGAAAATACTACAAGCTTTATAACTATTAAGGTAAGAAGATTGCTAGGTACCACTCAAGAATAATGGACCAAGGTTTTAAAAGTCATAAACTCAAGAAAGTCTTAAGAAATCTCACGGTAGATCATGTTCATGACTCAGACTACACTGCTTGAATCATATGAAGCCTTGAGCATAAGTATTCAAACTATGTTGTTTGAAACATATGAAACCTTGAGTATAGGTATTCAAGTTGTATCATAAGGCGAGTCCTAGATGCAGGATCAGTCTACATCGCTTGGAGCATAAAAAGTCTTAAATGTATGTTTCCAGACTATGCTGCTTGAAACGTATGTAGCCAAGCATAGTATTAAGGTTGTATCACAGGACAAACAGTGGATGCAAAATTAGACACCCTCGCTTGGAACATAAAAAAAAAAACCTGAGATGTAAGTTTCAAACTATGCTGTTTCAAAATGCATGAAGCCTTCGACATAAGTCTATTAACAGTTTCAAACTAATCATTTAACGTTTCAGACAATCGTCGTTGCAGGAGACATCATCGTAAGTTTCAGAACATGGCCGACCAGTGCAAAACATGAAGAAGTCTCCTTTTACTGCATGTGACCAATGATTAACATCGTAAACAATAAATTTTAAGCAAAATTGAAAAAAAATTATGAAATTAGAAGGATTTTGGTATAAGAGCGTACTTGATAAAAAAAAAAAAAACATGCGAATATCATTAGTAGAAGAGTTGACACGGTAAAAAGCTTTTGAGTTCTCATGGTTCATAAAGTTGAATGCTTATACTTCTATGCAATTACAAGATCAGATGGTAAGGTTTTAGATATCAAAAGTGCGCTTATTAATACTGTGTCCTTGCAACAATATCATAATGATACCGTGCGAAAATGACATTAAGACAAAAACAAATCATTTTAATTTAGTTTTTATAAAACTAACCCATTATAGAAATCATATTCAAAATAGAAAATCATGGTTTATAAAAACAAACCTATGTTGTTTATGTCTACTATTAGAGCACAACATTGATGATTATAAAGGGTGCAATCTTTTCTCTTTGTATACATAAGTTTAGTTTGTATATAAAATTTTAAAACAGATAAATAAGAAAATTTAGAAATTGCGTTGAAGCAAATATCTTCGCAAAGAAAAAAAGAACATGACAAAAGTGATGCGTGTGTTTATCCACCAAAGTGAGATGTCTTGACATGTTTTTTTGGTAACACCCCAAAGTGAAGGATGTCATGTTTATGTTATGCACGGATCATGTGACCTTTTTGGTCATTCATGATGGTGTTAATATAACACATGCGGAAGAAATTTGAATCTTAGGCACTTTTAGAACATCAATTATAGTAAATAACTAGCATGTTCATAAGTATTAAAACTTAATGAGTTTGAATACTAACTTTTTGTAGTTCAAACTCTTTTTTCCTCACGAACCGGTTTCGAACCACCACTAGTGTCTTCTCCACTATCCCCCGACCTTAGAACGGGATTGTGGAATCCGGTGAGTGACTAAACTTGGGAGGGATTTTGTATATATAAAGAGAGTGTTTGTGAGAGGTTTTTCTCAAGATTTTTCACCAAGAAGAAGACCACCTTTCCATGTACCATGATCACTCTATTTAAAGAGTCATGTTTGCATGTTCATGCAAATTCGACATCACCAAATTTTGACACTCAAAATTCCACTCAAATGTTTGAGATTATGTGGCAAGCATGCATGTTTGAGTTAACCAAATTTTGACACTCAAAATTCCACTCAAACTTGTGGGGTTTATTTGGCAAGCATGCAAGTTTGGTTAAACCAAATTTTGACACCTCAAAATTCCACTAACATGGATTTTTCCATTAAATGAAGTCAACATTTTGATTTTCTTCATTTTAATTCAACAATTAATTTAAATAATTAATTTTAAATTAAAGTAACGTTAAATGATTAATTAAACTATTAAATTAATATTTAATATTAATTCAAATGTCAATCCCAATCAATTCCGACACATAATTGATTAAGATATTTAAATCTTATTTGTTTAATTCGTAATAGTTCAATTCCGACACATATTAATTATAGTTCAAATGTCAATCTCAGATTCTCTCTTTTTGTTTAATTCGTAAATAAAACAAAAATGCGGTTAAATATATCGTATATATGTAGCGCATATTCCCTAATTTGAATTCGAACACTTCGAACTCACTCATCACACTGTTATATGGTTTAGTCCGATATGAGCTATCTGAGGGACCTAATGGACCTATAGATCATGGGCTCCAACGATCCAAGATTAACCGGTTAAACTCATTAACCTGGTTAACCAACATTCGTTAACTACTAGGACACTCCACTATAGCCTAGTAGTTGCACTCCCCTCACTATAGATATATTTATGTCCATTTGATATAATCATGATTAGTAAGTCGATCCTTCACAGGTTGTTCGTAACTAGAGCTGGGTCAATTTACCGTTTTACCCCTAAAGTTACTTCTTGTTCCTTATGTCTCACTGATCCTCTAATAAACAATTGGTTTGTGGTCCAACCAGTAAACCGAATCCCTCTCAGGTCAATGAGAGGGTGGGGCCCCTTGTTCAAGACCTAGAGTCAGTGCTTAAGGGAACTACCTCTCTTCTATCCCTAAAAGTAGGTAGGAGTGAATTCCATCTTACACCCCACGTCCCCAGCCATTCACCCAGTCTTACCCCTGAAATGGGAGGCCTATTGAGTCGGCGAACTAGAGCCACTCTCACCCATGCAAATCTAAGGATAATTCCGAATAAATAGGAGTTCATGGTTAGCTCAGGATTAAAACCGAGTTACCTAGGTTATCGAATGAAAAGAAAATCAGTCTCAACAGTAAACAACATTATAAAGTGAGAGTGGTTTTCTTCATGGTCCGATCTTATGCAATACTCATTGCATAGGACGCCCCCACTCACATGTCTCCACATGTACAATTTAGTGATTACATTGTTTATATCATATACAAAAGTGGGCCGCATCCATAGTGTCCCCAGAATAAGGTACTCAGCCTTATCCTTATACTATAGATCATTTTGACTATATACTTGAACTTGATCCACTCTTATGTCTCTACATATAGTTCAAGTAATCATATTATAGCCAGAGTGTTCTTAGTTTATTGGATTTAGATTAATGATCGTAAAGTTCACTTTATTCAATAACAATCTTTACTGAATAAACAACAATAATAACTTTATTGAAAATAGAATATGTTTTTGTTTACAAACTATGAGTTTTAGGACATAAAACCCAACAAACTCCCACTTGGACTAAAACTCTAATGAGGTTTTATAACGTTGAGTAGAGAGAAATACAATAAACTAGGGCATCACATACTCATGCCTTTTCTCTCACTTGCCCTAGATTACATAACTCGTAGTCCTAGACTCACTAGGTGCCCTTCAAACACTTTAGCCGTGAGGGGCTTTGTAAATGGATCAGCAATGTTGTGCTCTGAAGCTATCTGTGTGACGATCACATCTCCTCGTTGCACAATCTCTCTTATGAGATGATATTTGCGCTCAATATGTTTTCCTCGCTTATGGCTTCTTGGTTCTTTTGAATTTGCAACTGCTCCACTGTTATCACAATAAAGAGTGACGGGAAGATGCATATTTGGAACGACTTCCAAATCAGTTAAGAACTTCCTAAGCCATACAGATTCTTTTGCTACTTCACAAGCAGCAACATACTCAGCCTCCATGGTGGAATCAACAATGCAACCTTGCTTTATGCTTCTCCATATTATTGCTCCTCCGTTCAGAGTGAAGACAGATCCTGATGTCGATTTCCTCAAATCTACATCGGTCTGAAAATCTGAGTCAGTGTACCCTGTAAGGATCAGATCCTTAGCACCGTACATTAGCATATAGTCCCTCGTTCTCCTAAGATACTTGAGGATATTCTTAATGGCAGTCCAATGAGCACGTCCCGGATTGGACTGATATATGCTGACAATTCCCATAGCATAGCATATGTCGGGTCGGGTACATAGCATGACATACATCAGACTACCGATCGCTGATGCATAGGGAATGTGCCTCATATCCTCAACTTCTTGAGGTGTCTTAGGACTTTGTTCCTTCGACAAATGAACTCCATGCCTGAAAGGTAATAATCCTTTCTTGGAGTCTTGCATCTTATATCGAATCAACATTTTGTCGATGTACGATGCCTGAGAATAAACTCAGCCTCTCCCAAATCTTTCATTTGGAATTGTGTCGCTAGCCAATGCTTAATGTCAGTCATAAATCCCACATCATTTCCAATGAGTAAGATATCGTCAACGTACAACACCAAGAAAGCTACTATAGAGTTGACTATTCTTTTATAAACACAAGGTTCGTTAACATTCTGTGTAAAGCCATAAGATTTGATCGCAGTATCAAACTTTATATTCCAGGATCGAGATGCTTGCTTCAACCCATAAATGGATCTTTTAAGCTTGCAAACCCTTTGCTCGTGATCCTGTTCAATGAACCCCTCTGGTTGAGCCATATAGATACTCTCTTCAAGATTGTCGTTTAGAAAGAATGTCTTAACATCCATTTGCCAAATTTCATAATCATAAAATGTGGCAATAGACAAGAGTATTCTAATCGATTTAAGCATAGCAACAGTAGAGAAGGTTTCTTCATAATCCACCCCCTCTCTTTGGGTATAACCCTTTGCTACTAGTCAAGCTTTAAAGGTCTGTACCTTACCGGTTTGGTCTAGTTTCCTCTTATAGATCCATTTGCAACCAATAGATTTTACCCCATCTGGTTGATCTACAAGTTCCCAGACTGAATTGAAGTACATTGATTTCATTTCAAGATTCATGGCTTTAATCCACTGATCTCTATCTTCATCATTCATTGCTTGTTTATAGGTCAATGGATCCTCAACGCCATCATCAGGTATGATGACTTGAGTTTCTGCCAAACTCAAGTAACGATCGGGTTGAGTTATAACCCTCCCATTACGTCGAGGCATCCTCAACTCTTGAGAAGGATGTGATTGACTAGAAGTGTCAGCTCCATCAACAACTCTTGTTGAAGAACCAGCTTGATCAACAACTCTTGTTGTTTTATCAGTAACTTCTTTAGAAATCATACTTAATACTAGTTTGCTGCGAGGTTGATGATTTCTTACGTGGTCTTCCTCTAAGAATGTAGCGTTTGTTGATACAAACACTCTATTTTCTTGAGGGTCATCAAACAAACCACCTTTCGTCTCTTTGGGGTATCCTACGAATAGACATAATTTTGAACGATGTTCTAATTTCTTGGAGTTTTGCAACAACACATGTGCTGGACATCACCAAATTTTGAAGTGACATAAACAACCTTTACGCCCTTTCCATAACTCATAAGGTGTTTCTGAAACACTCTTAGTAGGAACCATGTTCAAAATGTATGTAGCAATCTCCACTGCATATCCCCAAAACGGATCGGGTAATTGAGCGAAACTCATCATAGACCGAACCATGTCTAACAGAGTCCTATTTCTCCTTTCTGATACACCATTTTGTTGAGGCATACCAGGGGCTGAGAGTTGAGACCTTATTCCATGTTCTATCATATAGTCCTGAAATCTTAAGTCCATGTACTCTCCTCCTCGATCTGATCGAAGTGTTTTAATAGTTTTACCTAATAGATTCTCAACCTAAGTCTTATACTCTCTGAATTTTTCAAGAGCTTCGAACTTGTGACGCATTAGATAAAGATAGCCATACCTTGAATAATCATCAATAAAACTGATGAAATATTCATACCCTCTTCGTGCTTTGACATTCATTGGACCACAGAGATCTGTATGCACGAGTTCTAAGGTTTCTTTGGCTCTATAACCTTTTTCGGAAAACGATCGTTTAGTCATTTTACCCTCAAGACAAGACTCACATGGAGGTAAAGAGTTGTCTTCTAACTCATTTAGAAGTTCTCTTTTAACCAATCTCTCAATCCTATTGAGATTAATGTGGCCTAGTCTTAAGTGCCAAAGATAGGTATTAGGAGAAATCTTTTGTCGTTTATTTTGAGTTTCAGCTGTTTTAAACATCTCGGTATTTAAAATAGCTTTTGTTTCGCTCGGTTTTAACATATATAAGTTGTTTTCTAGTTTTGCAGAACAAATATGAATACCTCTTTTGCAAATGAACACTTCATTGATTTCAAAAGATATTTTATACAATTGTTCTAATAAACAAGAGATAGATATTAGATTTCTTTTCATTTGAGGAACAAAAAGTACATTATCTAATATAATGAATCTATCTCCAAAAAAACAACTTTAAATTTCCTACTGATCTTGCTGAGACAACCTCTTCTGTTCCAACCCCAGGTGTTATCTCGCCGTCCGCAAGCATCCTCCAGGAGCTAGTTTCGTGGTAAAAAGAACAAATATGATTAGTCGCCCCTGAATCTAGTATCCAAGTTGAGTTGTCATACTCTACTAAACATATTTCTACAACGAGTAAATCATATTTACCTTGTTGTGTCTTTTCGGCTTTCTTCTCTACAAGGTAACCTATCTTCGATTCATGATCTAAATCATATTTAAATACTATAAACTTTGTAGTAGGCTCTATTTTATGATGATTGATGAATTGGTAAATGTGCAAGCTATTGGAACACGTTTAAAGGTTAAACCAAGAATTAGGAGATAAAATGACCAAAATGCCCCTAAGACCTTTTAAAGGTATTTTAAGGTCTAAACACCCTCCAAATGACTTACTACTTCTTTTAAGGCGTATTACTAAGGATATAAATCTATGTTTAAGATTTCAAGTTTTTAAAGCAGGTTTGAAACATAAACTAAATTAGAGCCTAAGAAACCTTTAAAAGGATTACCTCAAGTGATTCTTCCCAAAACTCAAGTCTGTTCTAGAATTATCTAAAGAACTCATTATGACTTCATTACATTCTAAATGACTCACGTATGTTACTAAGTTATGTAGATCTTAAGAAGCATGATACAACTTACGCTTCTAGAAATTACGAAACGGACCTTAGAAGTTATGTAATGTGTAAGATTAAGAACCAAGGAAAATACTATAAGTTCTATAACTGTTAAGGTAAGAAGAATGCTAGGTACCACTCAAGAATAAGGGACCAAGGTCTTAAAACTCATAAACTCAAGAAAGTCCTAAGAAATCCCACGGTACATCATGTTCATGACTCAAACTACGCTGCTTAGATCGTATTAAACCTTTAGCATAAATATTCAGACTATGCTGTTTGGAACATATGAAGCCTTGGGTATAGGTATTCAGGTTGTATCATAGGGCGAGTCCTGGATGCAAGATTAGACTATATCGCTTGGAGCATGAAAAGCCTTAGATGTATGTTTTCAGACTATGCTACTTGAAACGCATGTAACCAAGCATAGGTATTTAGGTTGTATCACAGGGCAAACCCTAGATGCAAGATCCAACAACATCACTTGGAACGTAAGAAACCTGGAATGTAGGTTTTCAAACTATGCCGCTTGAATGAAATGCATGAAGCCTTGGGCATTAGTCTACGAACCACTTGTATTTCTTATTTATTAAGTATAACTTATGAAGGATGAATGTCTACAAACGTATGATTCATGGTGTTTTAATTTTTATTTGTTTCTTGTTTCTTTGACTAAAATAACTTCAGGTCGTTTACTTATGATTTTTTTTTTTTTTTCCTTTCTATTTAACATTTATAGTCTTAGATATGTTGAAATTAAGATTTTAAAATTAAAGCAGTTCAAAATAAATTCAAATTGAAGGAGATTTATGATTTTTGGTTGGAGATTCAAGTAGAGTCGGACATGATTGAGTAGAGAAACCTAGGATGTACAATAAAATTTTGTTTTGTAAAACTAGGAAAACTATGATTTAGTAGTATTCTTCTCAATGAAGTTCTATAGATATGTTCATAACAGATATCAAGAACTACAGTTTAAATTTATAAGAAAATTTCAACGCTTGTAAAGCAAGCCTAGTTCTAATTATAGTACTGATCTTCCTTTACAAATAAAAGCTTAGCTAATTCTTTATAGAAGGAAAATGAATGGAGTCTGTTTAACCAAGAATAATTATGATATGAAAATAAAGTTGGAACAACTTCATTGAAATATTTCAAAAGAGGCCGTAGATTCATGTCCAGACATAAAGTAGTTTTCTTTGTTGGATCAATCATGCCAATGTTTTTCCTTATTAGGAGAATCGTTAGAAATCTTTGAAAAACAAAATTCGAAGGAACCTAGTATGAGACAATAGTCGTTACGGAAAACATCGTCGTAAGTTTTAGAACATGGTCGGCCAGTGCAAAGTTGTTAAGAAAAATTGAAAAAACTTTATGAAAATGGATGGGTTTTTGGTAATGAGAGCCTATTTGATAAAACAAAACCGGCGAATATCACTCCGTAGAAGAGTTGACAGTGTAAAAAGATTTTGAATTCTTTAACTAGAGGGAAGTATAAGGAAGAAGTTCAATGCAAAAATCTGGTCCTCAAAACCTCTAGAAATGCTACCCAATAAGATTTTTTTGGGTAAACCTCCGGTGAGAAATCATTTTGCTGATGAAGTTCGGAGGGGAATAACTTAGGCTACAATCCACGAGAAGGTATGAAATCGATTCCTAGCTCTTCTTGTAACACCATCTTTAAGTTTCATGAACATATCGAGGAGAGAAACATCGTGATTGGAGCTGGCGAGAGTCATTTTCAAACAGTGGCGCTAACGTACATGTGTGTCTTCAGTTGAATCGACCATGTCAACCTAAACCTCGACTCTCCATTGGTTTTTCTTAATTTTGATCCTCTTTAAGATCGGTTCTCATAAAAACTTTATGGTTTCAGAAACTAAACACTCTAAGAAATCTATGAAAGAAAATTTGAAGTAATTCAGATACCGAAAGCTCAAGATCGGAGGTTTCGAAAGTCGACGACGAGGTAAGTAGCCATCTTGGGCTTTTCTTAAGAAATAATATAGGAATTGCATGGATTTCAAGTATGGACCTTAAACCAAGTATGAATTAAGGAAATATGAAAAAAAAAAAAAAAAAAAAACATCAAGAACCATGAGTTAAGACTCTAAACTAATCAAATTACTCGAGATTTATGTAACGTTAAAATAATACACTAAATGAACTCTGCTACATATGAACCTTTCAAAGGTTTTTCTTCATTCTTATCGCTAGAGTATTTCCTTAGATTCATGAGTTATTGGATTCTTTATTCTTAAGGCAGATTTATGGCATAAGCCTTGTTATAAAACTTTTAAGCCCTAATTCAAACTCATAGATCATAAACCTTTCACAATGACACGCTTAAGTCAGTCATAGCATCATAAAGTTCCTAACATGCTTCTTAAAATTCCACAAAGTTCATCTTTCTTTGTTAGAGGGCCACTAAGAGTGGTTTCATTTAAACCATTGCTTATACCATAAACATGTTCTAGTATCTTGAAAAAACTTGCATAACCATCCATGATATCATTAGTGAGTCTCATATGAGGTTTCATATTATTTGGAGTCCATTTATGTTTTGAAACCATCGTCTAAGTTAAGGATATTTTTGTCATTATTCACCTTAATTTTGGATTAAACCCTAAATGTGCTCCAACAGTACTTTAGGGATTATATGACTTCTAATAAATCTCATGCTATTTAAAAGTCATTTAGGTCATAAACTAGTATTTTGTTACTATAAAGACATTTTAGCCCTTCTATACGTATACTTGGAATAGCCTCTTAATAGTATACAGTGACCATCAAATTCGTATACAATCCTATCATGAGAAACTCTGTATGAGGCAATTTTCGTTACAGGAAACATGGTCATAAGTTTCAGTGTCAACTAGTGCAATGCATGAAGAAGCCTCTCCTTTTGTTGACACGTGACCCATGATTAATATTGTTAATAATCAATTTAAGCAATACTCACAAAACTTTACAAATTGGAAGAGTTTTGGTATAAGAGTGTCACGGCCTGATTTTTTAGGCTTCAAAACTGGGACCGTGATCAAAAAATGCAAGCAAAAACAAATAAAATTAAAAGAAAATTAAAATAGAAGATAGAAATTCGATAAAATTTAAAACAAGAAAAAGAAGTCAACAACACCAAAATTAAATCCAAATATAAGACTACGTTGTAACATTTTACAAACGAAAAATATAACTATAAAATAAAATATAAAAACTCAAAATGTGAAAATTGATTGACGCTCTGGAACGATGTCCCTATGTGATAGTGCAACTCTTGAACACCTCCCACCTCAACCATTACCTGAAAAAGAGAGGGAAAACAGGGTGAGTATAAAAATATAATTAGTAAGTAACCTACTTGTAGACTCTCCTCCGTTCTTTTTCCTAGTAGATTTTCGTGGCTTTCCTTTGGTCTAAATGATGTTCTAAGTGATTCCTCATTGTTCATCGACCGTGTAGTCCCTAATCCCTTGTCGAGACTAGTTTACGGCGTCGCGGCGTCAACCTTGACCCATTTTTACACTCAATGGAAGTTGTTCACGCAAAACCTCCTACCCATGTAGTCCCTGATCTCTTCCAAGACCAGCTTACGAAGTCGCAACATCAGCCTTGACTCATTTCTACACTCAACAAGAGTTGTTCATGCTAAACCACCTATCCGCGTAGTCCTTAATCTCTTCCAAGATCGGTTTACAAAGTCGCAGCGTCAAGCTTGATTCGTTTCTACGCTCAATAGAAGTTCATGCTAAACCACCTAGCCATGTAGTCCCTGATCTCTTCCAAGACCGATTTACAAAGTCGGAACGTCAATCTTGACTCGTTTCTACACTGAATAGGGGCTCTCATCTTGACACCTACCCGTGTAGTCCCTAGTCCATCAAGGACTACTTTATAGGTTCGCCTATTTCTACACTCAAGAAGGGCCCATGTCTTGAGTAAACAACTCATGTAGTCCCTAGTCCTTCTCAAGAACTGGTTTAATGGGATTAGAGCATCGGCCTGTCTCGACTCTACACTCAATAATAGCTCAGCTAGTTTCGTGATCCCGTAGGCTATTTAAATCATGTTAATACACTGTGGAGGTCTACTAGGTTCTTAAGGCGTTCATGCAGTTCAAACTCTATTTTCTCAATTCTAGGTCATAGGTTAGCCTCTCAACTTAACCAATCCCTGGGTACACATAAACCAAATCCCTCTTGGACAGGGTGGGGTTCCATTGTTCAAGTCCCCAAATCAGCACTTAAAGAATAACTCATTTACTTTCCTTATATGGAAAGGAGTGAATTCCATATCATAATATTATGTTTCCAACTCCCTATTTCGTCAAGTCTCCAAAATAGTAGCATATTGAATTGGCTAAAAGAGTCATTCTCACCTATTCAAATTAAAGACAAGCCCTCAAAAGCACGAGCTCATAGCTCACTCAAGATTAAGATTGAGTCGCATATGATCATTATGTGAAATATTAATCTTCTCAATTAACGAATTTATAAAGAGATATTAAATATTTCTTATACAAACTCACTATATAGGATACCCCCACTTACATGTCTCCACATGAACGATTTGGATCAAATCATTTGTAACGATTACAAAGTGGGCCGTATCAATAGTTAGCAGGATAAGGCACCAATCTTTATCCATATATTATAGACCCTTTAGGTTATTACTTGAATACGATACTCGTATATGTCAACCACATACTGTTCAAGATTACATTAATAACCTTGGATTTCCATACAAGGGATAACAATTAAATTACAAATAAATTAATAAAAATTATTGTTAAAAACTAAATAATTAATTACGACACTTTAGGTCATAAATCTCAAGTAGGCTAGCAAATCAAGGACTGTGGTACCCTAGCATATCAAGGACACGATTAAGAGCTGGCAACCCGATTAGCTAAGATCAACTCCAAGTTTGAGGAAGAATACGATCTCACTAAAGCAACCAAATGAAGGCAAGACCTAATTGCTTGTTGCACTTCGCGCAGGAACGAATCTTAGCCAATTATCGGCTTAGGCTTTTGCGAGAGCACCAGTAGGCGCGCGTAGGTGGGTTCTCTCCTATCTTCGGGCTGCTAAACTTGGGTGGGTCTAAGCGCGGGAGTTGGTCGAGGTCGGGAGAAGACTCTTGAGCAAGTGTCATAGACAAGCCGCACTTGTCCTTTTGTTTTAAATATTTTATGTTCGTTCCTTATTTTGTGTTTTAACTATTATGTTGTATTTTAACTACATGAGTACGAACTTTGGTTTTAAATCTACATCTATATCAAGAGTATTTAATTTTATATATGCAAAATCATATGGTGAGGGACATTCAAAATATCAACCATGAGACAGATATTCATGAGGTGTGTGTACTTACAAAATACCATCAAGACTTGTTTTCAATTGATAAAAGCTTGGAAAGCTTCTAAGTACATATTTGTATGATCCCACCGTGCACAAATATCAAACGGAGGTAATCGTTATTTTATAACCTTCATCAATGACTTCAACATAAAGTTGTAGGTTTTAAAATAAAAAATTGGAACATTTGAATGTTCTAAATATTTCAAACCCTGATGAGACATGAGACATGATATTATGGTCAGAAATTATGTGTATATCATTTAAGAGAGAGACAAATTTTACGAGCTTGGTATGGTCGCATTGACACTCTTTTGGAGTAATATGCCCATAAACACATTTGAAATCAAGATTGGTCCATGGATATTATATTACTTGTAAATATGTATTTAAACTCATGACAAGCTCAAAGAAAATCATTCGAAAATGAGTAAAACCATAGTTACCTTGTTGGCACCTTGAAATTCATGGATCAATCTTGTGAATGAGGTGGCAACATTGATCATATAAGTACATTGAATTATGTTTTTATGATGAGTACGGACACATACGAAAAGGAAAATGATCGTCATGTTTAACATGATGCTACGATTGTCGCTATTCCTTCTAGGGTTCGACAATAGCACCAGAGACGCTAGTCTGACCAATATGAGGCCCAGGGGGTGTGCAAACCGCCTAGTGGGTCGATATTCACATATATGGGTCATGTGTAGAGTAAGAAATACACATTCGATGACTCGAACTGGAAAGCCGCCTAAAAGAATACGATTTTAATGATAGGTCCAATTCATGTTGCATGTGTTTGCATTCCATAACCCCAATAGTGGGGTCACTCTACTTTTATATTTCAGGTAAAAGCAAGACACCCCTGTACGGTTGGCGACGACATCGCAAAAAGACCATGAAACCTACATAGGGTAGATGCATTTTTTCGGTCGACTTTAGGTTAGTATAGGTCAATGCTCTTTCAACATTTTCCTTTCCTTTTATTTATTTTAATTTACTTTAAATATTTCCTTTGTTTTACTTTAAGACTCTATTTTAAACGAGTAAGTCCATGGTATCGTCTTATGAAATTATTGTAAATGAATGTTTCTGCATAAAGAGATTATATCATGCACATAGTAGCGACTCTAATTTCCTTTGGACATGGTTTGTTACATACTAATTTTATTTGTAATATAATATTATCCATTACATGAAAAACTCATATTAGTAGTGTAATTTTGAATAGTATATGATTGACATTAGAGAGGATAATGTTCAACAAATAACTTAAAAGGTCTAATACTATATGGATAAAATTAGGTGCCTTTACTAATAATTTGATCCAAATTGTTCATGTGATGTGAGTGACGGTATCTTAGGAGTTTGTATAAATTTGTACCTCAAAATACTTAATCTTTCTTTATAATCCATTAAGGTGAGAAGATTAATAATTCATAGGATGATTATATGCTAACTTGATCTTAATCCAAAATGAATTATGAACTTCTGTCAATGAGAGCTCGTACTTTGATTTAATTTTAATAGACTATAGGTTAGTATAGGTTATCCTAGTACATGCTTAAGATAATTTCGTATTTCTAATTTTAATAGACTATAGGTTAGTATAAGTTAAATTGCATTTCCATTTAGTAGCATATAGGTTACCGTAGGGCATTTCATTTTGTATAGCTTTTATTTTCGTTTTATTTCCATTTGTATTAGTTTATTTCAAGGCATTAATTGAAGCATGCAAGACTAGGGTTAAAGTTATTATAAAGTTTCAATAAAGTTAATTCCGCATTAAATGTTCATGATATGTGTACGTTAGCGACCTTAAGTTAAGTAGAAAATTTAAGGTCGTTACATTAGTTCTCTCTTCCATGTTGTTATCTACACTATACAATGCCATGAGGCTCGACGGGGTGGTTGTCGGCGTCGTGCTCGTCGTGAGGTAACTCAACGGTCTTTTCTTCTTCTTTCTCGTTTTCCCTCTGTATCATACTACTTTTCTTTGCAGATGGATTTTGTGAGGTGTGGCTGAAGGTCGTTGGCATGTTTTGGTGTCAGGGGAAACGTGTAGGGTGAGGGTGCAAGAATTTTGGCCAGTCATCGAAATTCTCACCCCCTTTTTTCGACGACCTTTCTTTTTTTTTTTTTTTTTTTTGGATCCGTACGTTGTACATTCGATATTTATGTTCACCATGATATCATATGAGTCTTTTCTTTTTTGTGGCATTCGATGATGTGTAATGCATTGTGCCAAACCAAGTCAAACCTAAGGGGTACGTATACGAGCCTGCCTAGAGAGCCCATGTGCGCGTACGTGGGTTATGTATGGAGAAGTATCATACATCTAACCCTGTCTGGATCTGAAAAGAGCCCAATGTTATGTAAAGTTTATAAAAGATAGATTCTACTCATCTTTTGCATGTGTTTGCCTATCTAACCACAACAGTGGAGTGACTTACTAAATATTTAATAAAATACTATAGTCACATTCTACCTTAATTTTTCAGATAAAGGTAAAGCTCTTATGCACGAATGATGGTGAACGCTAAAAAGACCATGTAAGTCAAAACGGGGCATAATAAGACAGTCGAATGTTTTAAGTTTTAAAATAGTAGAGGATAGGTTGCATTTGAATTTCTATTTCTATTTGTAGTTAGATAGATGTTTTTATGAAATTTGTTTTATATTTAAAACTATGTTACTTTGAATTTGATGTTACCTTAGTGATTCAAAGCCATTGTGAATCATGGAAAATAGTTTTATAAATCAATTATTTTAAGTGAGAACTTTTTCAATAAAATGCCTCCTTCCATAACAAACCTAGGATGTACACATACAATTTTGTTTCCAAAAACTAGGAAAACTATGATTTAGTGGTATTCTTGTCAATGAAGTTGTATAGATATGTTCTTGACATATTTAAAGTTGATTAAAAGTGAACATACGGAACAACTTTATTGAATACTTCAAATATAGGTGCTACATTCATATCTAGACATAAAGTAGTTTTCTTTGATCAATCATAGCAACAATAATGTTTTTCCTTATTAGAAGAATTATTAAGAATCTTTGGAAAACAAAATCCGGAGGAATCGAGTATGAGACAATCGTCGTTACAAGAAACATCATCGTAAGTTTCAGAACATGGGCGACCAGTGCAAAACATGAAGAAGTCTCCTTTTGCTGCCATGTGACCAATGATTAACGTCGTTAACAATAAATTTTAAGCAAAATTGAAAAAAAATTTATGAAACTAGAAGGGTTTTGGTATAAGAGCGTACTTGTTAAAAAAAAAAAAACCTGTGAATATCACCAATAGAAGAGTTGATGCTTTCTCATGCCTCTTAAAGTTGAATGCTTATACTTCTATACAATTACAAGATAACAAAAGTGCGTTTATTAACACTGTGTCCTTGCAACAATACAAGAATGATACCTTGTTAAAATGCATAAAGACAAAAAAAAAAAAAAAAAAAAAAAAATTATTTTAATTTAGTTTTAAAAAAACTAACACATTATAGAAAGCATATTCAAAATAGGAAATCATGGTATATAAAAACAAACATATGTTGTTTGTGTCTACTATTAGAGCACAACATTGATGATTATATAGGGTGCAACACCAAATAACAATCTTTTCTCTCTGTATACAAAAGTTTAGTTTGTATATAAAATTTTAAAATAGATAATAAGAAAATTTTGACGCAAATATCTTGGCAAAGAAAAAAAAAACATGACAAAACGAGTGGAAGTAGGAAGGAAAAACAAAACTCACCAACCTACGAACGCCAATTTTAACTTATTTGTGATTGAAATATTTTTTGTTTTTTTCCCACTAAGGTGAGCGTTGCAATGTGCCCTAAATTCACCTTAGACTTTTTAGTGAACAGTGCAATATGATCGCATGTGTTTATCCACAAAAGTGAGATGTCTTGACCATGTTTTTTGTAACACCCCAAAGTGAAGGATGTCATGTTTATGTTTTGCTTTGATCATGTGACCTTTTTGGTCTTTCATGAGGAATAATCTTGAGTCACATTGGAACGAGAAGAGAATAAATTACCTTAGTCATGAATCAAGAACCTCTTAAGACTCTCACGATACATTATGTTCATGACTCAGAGTACACTGCTTGGAACGTATGAAGCGTTAAGCATACGTATGCTGACTATACCACTTGGAGAATGAAGTCTTGGGCATAGGTATTCAGATGTATCAGAGGGCAAGTCGTGGATGCAGAACCAGACTACATCGCTTGGAACGTAAGAAGCTTTAGATGTAGGTTTTCAGAATGTGTCACAGATCAAGCCTTAGTGCGGGTTCAGACTACGCCGCTTGGAATGCATGAAGCCTTGGACGTAGATTCAGATTGTGTCGCTTGGAATGTATGAAGCCTTGGACATAGAATTTCAAGTTCATGACTACTGTCGTAAATCCTAGGGGGAGTGTCTTGGAGAATGAACGAAGAATAGAACAAGAACCTAGAAAGTAACTAAGAACGAGACAACGATCAAGGACTAGAACATGGATCAAGATCCAAGTTCTAAGAACAAGAACCTCGAACCTTAATACTAATGCCCTTAGACTAGAAACAAGGTTTCAGAATCCAAGAACAGAACTAAAGGGCCTAAGTAATTACAACAATAACCAAATCAAGAAAAGAAAGAGTGGGGTACCCTAAGGACACGGTTAAGTACAAGTAGGCTACTTACTGAGTCTTTGTACTCATTCCATGTTTTCCATGTTTTTCAAGTAAAGAAAGATTTGGTCAAGGTTGGGAGCGGAGTCTAAAGTAGGGTGCCATAGACACGCCTCACCCATCGCGCTCCACACCCTTTTGTTTTATTTATTTTGTGTCGGTTCCTTATTTTGTGTTTTAACTATTATGTTGTGTTTCAACTACTAACGTATAAACTTTGATGAAGAAATTGAGCATTCCTTTAGATCCAGAGGATTAAGATGAACAACTTCGATGAAGAAATCGAGAGCTAAATCGTCCTAGATCAAGCTACACAAGAGATCAGTCCTCTCCGTTTTCAAGAGAGTTGCAGACTGAGAGGAATTTTTCTAAATTAAGGCCACGTGCTTAAAGACGTTTCTCCAAACAAATTCCTTTAGCCAGAGGGAAGTATAAGGAAGAAGTTCCATGAACAAATTGAGCTCTGAAAACCTTTAGAATTGGCTGCCCAATAAGATTTTTCTGGGTATAGCTCCAACGAGAAATAAGTTTTTCGACAAAGTTTTGAGGGAAATAACTTACTACAATCCACGAGAAGGTATGAAATCAATCCCTAGCTCTTGCTTATAACAACATCTTTTAAGTTTCAAGAAGAAATTGATGGGAGAAACCTTGTGATCGAAGCTGACAAGAGTCATTTTTAGACGGTGGCACTAACAAACACACGCGTCATTGTCCTTTTAGAGGAAGAAGACGATGATGTGACCATTCAGTTGAGCTGACCATGTCAACTTAAATCTTAATTCTCCCTAAGTTTTTCTTAATTTTAACCCTCTTCCAAATTAGTTCTCATGAAAAAATTTATGCTTCCAGAAACTAAACACTCCGAGGATATATGTGAAAGAAAATTTGAAGTAATTCGGATATATCGTAACCTCGAGAATCGAGGTCTTGAACGCAATGAAGAGGTAAGTAGTAATCTTGAACTTTTCTTAAGAAATACTTGTTGGACTCAATTGGATTTCAATATAGAAATTAAACCAAGTATAAATTAAGGAAATATGAAAGAAAAACATCAAGATCCATGAGTTAAGGCCCGGAACCGATCAAATTACTCGAGATTTAAGTAACGTTAAAATAACATACTAAATGAATTCTGCTGCCTATGAAACTGTAATGATGAGCATATTTAGACATGTTAAGATTATATATGAAATTTGGTGGTCATTGGAAAATGTTAAGTAGTTAAACCTAGTAACGGTGTAAAATGACCATAATGCCCCGAAGGTAACCTATCTTCGATTCATGATCTAAATCGTCTTTAAATGATATGAAACTTTGTAGTAGGCCCTATTTTATGATGATTGATGAATTGGTAAAATTTGAAAGCTATTCGAACACATTGAAATGTTAAACCAAGAATTAGGAGATAAAATAACCAAATGCCCTTAGGAACTTTTTAAGGTATTTTAAGGTCTAAAAACCCTCCAAATGACTTACTACATCTTTTAAAGCTTATTACTAAGGATATAAACGTATGTTTAAGATTTCAAGTTGTTTAGAGCAAGTTTGAAACATAAACTAAATTAGAGCCTAAGAAACGGTTTAAAGGATTATTCAAGAGACCAAGGTCTTAAAACTCATAAACTCAAGAAAGTCCTAAGATATCTCCCGGTACATCATGTTCATGACTCAGACTACGCTGCTTGGATCGTATGAAGCCTTGAGCATAAGTATTCAGACTATGTTGTTTGGAACATATGAAGCCTTGAGTATAGGTATTCAGGTTGTATCATAGGAAGAGTCCTGGATGCTGGATCAGATTACATCGCTTGGAGCGTAAAAAACCTTAGATGTATGTTTTCAGACTATGCTGCTTAAAACGTATGTAACCAAGCATAGGTATTTAGGTTGTATCAAAGGGCAAGCCTTGGATGCAAAATCAGACAACTTCGCTTGGAACATTAGAAACTTGGAACGTAGGTTTTCAAACTATCCTGCTTGAAATGCATGAAGCCTTAGGCAAAAGTTTACAAACAACTTGTGTTTCTTATTTATCAAGTATAACTAATAAAGGATAAATGTCTACAAACGTATGATTCATGGTGTTTTAATTTTTATTTGTTTCTTATTTCTTTGACTAAAATAATTTCACGTCCTTTACTCATGATTGTTTTTTTTTTTTTTTTTTTCCTTCTATTTAACATTTATAGTCTTAGATAGGTAGAAATTAAGATGTTAAAATAAAGTAGTTCAAAATAAATTCAAATTGAAGTAGACTTATGATTTTTTATTAGAGATTTAAGTAGAGTCCGACATGATTGAGTAGAGAAACCTAGGATGTACACATACAATTTTGTTTCCAAAAACTAGGAAAACTATGATTTAGTGGTATTCTTGTCAATGAAGTTGTATAGATATGTTCTTGACATATTTCATGAGCTACTATTTAAATAAAGTTGATTAAACGTGAACATCAGGAACAACTTCATTGAAATATTTCAAATATAAGTCATACATTCATATCTAGACCTAAAGTACTTTTCTTCGATCAATCATAACAACAACAATGTTTTTCCTTATTAGAAGAATCATTAGGAATCTTTGGAACACAAAATCCGGAGGAATCGAGTATGAGACAATCGTCGTTACAGGAGACATCATCGTAAGTTTCAGAACATGGCCGACCAATGCAAAACATGAAGAAGTCTCCTTTTGCTGCCATGTGACCAATGATTAAGGTCGTTAACAATAAATTTTAAGCAAAATTGAAAAACATTTATGAAATTAGAAGGATTTTGGTATAAGAGCGTACTTGATAAAAAAAAAACATGCGAATATCACCAGAAGAAGAGTTGACACTGTAAAAAGCTTTTGAGTTCTCATGCCTCTTAAAGTTGAATGCTTATGCTTCTATGCAATTACAAGATGAGAATGGTAAGTTTTTAGATATCAAAAGTACACTTATTAATAGTGTTTCCTTCTAACAATACGAGAAGGATACCTTGTTAAAATGCCATAAAGACGAAAACAAATCATTTTAATTTAGTTTTAAAAAAACTAACACAAAGCATATTCAAAATAGAAAATCATGGTTTATAAAAACAAACAAACCTATGTTGTTTATGTCTACTATTAGAGCACGACATTGATGATTATAAAGGGTGCAACACCAAATAACAATCTTTTCTCTTTGTATACATAAGTTTAGTTTGTATATAAAATTTTAAAACAGATAATAAGAAAATTTAGACATTGTGTTGAAGCAAATATCTTGGCAAATAAAAAAAAAACGTGACAAAATGAGTGGAAGTAGGAAGGAAAAACAAAACTCACCAACCTACGAACACCATAGAACAAAAAAAGTTAACTTCTTTGTGATGGATTTTTTTTTTTTTTTTTTTTTTTTTTTTTTTTCTTCCAAGGTGAGCATTGCAATGGGACCTAAATTCACCTTAGACCTTTTAGTGACCGGTGCAATATGATCGCATGTGTTTATCCACAAAAATGAGATGTCTTGACTATGTTTTTTTGTAACACCCCAAAGTGAAGGATGTCATGTTTTTATGTTTTGCACCGATCATGTGACCTTTTTAGTCTTTCATGAGGACTAATCTAGGGCCACATTGGAACAGGAAGAGAGTAAATTACTTTAGTCATGAATCAAGAACCTCCTAGGACCTCCCACAGTACATCATGTTCATGACTCAGACTACGCTTCTTGGAACATATGAAACCTTGAGCGTACGTATGCAGCTATACCACTTGGAGCATGAAGTCTTGGACATAGGTATTCAGATGTATCACAAGGCAAACCCTGGATGCAGAACCAGACTACATCGCTTGGAGCGTAAGAAGCCTTAGATGTAGGTTTTCAGACTGTATCACAGAGCAAGCCTTAGATGTGGGTTCAGACTACATCGCTTGGAACGCATGAAGCCTTGGACGTAGGTTTAGATTGTGTCGCTTGGAATGTATGAAGCCTTGGACATGTTGGAATAAACTTAAAATGGAGAAGGTTAGTTTTTTATTTAAAATAAACTTAATGTTAACTTTAGTAAATTTGTTAGGAAAGTTAATTTGAAAAAGCTGAAAAGATCCATAGTTTTTTTTCAGGGAATGATGGTAGGGGTTTATGAGCGTTTCTCTTACCCTATTATTAATAGTGTTAGAAAAGGTATAAATACCTAATCCTTTTACTGTATTGTCAGGGCAACTACTTGAAAAGAAGCGTGGGACACTTTAGAAAAGGTGTTCAAAGGAATCAATCGAGTCAAAAAAGTGCGTCTCCAAACTCTTCGTGGCGAGTTGAAGAGCATGAAGATGAAGGAGTCAGAAAATGTATCTGACTACATTACGCACGTATAGACTGTGTGATCTACAATCATAAACACAATGATATGAACCAAGAGACATCAATCATACAATATGCTTTCTTTCTTTCAATGGTTTTTTTTTTTTTTTTTCATCTTTAAGATCTTCCAAATCAATTTTCTTGTTGGTAAATTGATTAGATTTTGCCAATAAGAAAAAAAAAATTGAAAGAAAGAAAGCATATTGTATGATTGATGTCTCTTGGTTCATATCGCTGTGGTAAACCAACTAAATCGAAATGAAGAAATGTTACCCGAGACGTGGGTTGTGGAGAAGATCTTAAGGTCATTAACCAACAACTTCGAGAATGTTGTATGTGCGATAGAAGAGTCAAACGACCTAACGTCGTTCATGGTCGATGAGCTTGTCGGTTCTCTCGAGGCACATGAGCAACGAAAGAAGAAGAAGGAGGAAACACTCGATCAAGCACTTCAAACCAAGGCATCAATAAAAGATGAAAAAAGTACTCAACTCTTAAAATTTTCAAGGTAGAGGTCATGAAAGTCGCGGAAATGGTCGAGGTGGTCAAGGCAGCAGAAATGAAGGATATTATAAGGACAAGAGACAGTCGAGCCAAGCAAATTGGCATGGAAGAGGTCGCAGCCAAGGATATTATTCCAACGTTCAGTGCTATAAATGTCAAAAATATGGTCACTATGCGAATGATTGTAACTCCAAAAAATGTTACAATTGTGGCAGAGTGGGGCATTTTGCAAGAGATTGTCGAGCCGAGAAAAAGGTGGAAGAAACAATCAACCTAGCTTTGGATGACGCAGCAAACGAAGGCATTCTCTTGATGACCCAAAATGAAGAGCTGAAAATAAAAGAACACGGCGGTGCGAAAGACGATGACGATAGTCGTGAGGCAGTGGAAACTGTTGGAAATGAGGTGATACGCAGCGGATCTGGCGAAATCACGATATCGGAGACGAGAAAATCGAAGAAGGATGAACACCTGGATAATAGAGAGCTTGAGCTCGAAGAGAGTTCCAATGGCGAGAAAGGGAATTTGAGGAAGAAAGAAGAAAGAGGATGAGAATGGAAGAGAAAATGGAAGAAGAAAACAACGATTTAGAAAGGGAGATCGGAAGGTTAGAGAAGGAAGTGGCTAAGCTGAGTGAGAGTTCTTTCTATGCGTTGTCAAAGACGTAAAACAGGTATTTGCAAACCGCTTCAAGCAAATGTACGTTCTTATCTTTTTTTTGACAAACAAGCCAAAGATGTTTTGTCTTCTTATGATATTCCCGGAATAATAAAAAAGCCAGATGAAAATGAAACAAAAGCGGTGATGATAAGAAGAGCGGAAGGTAATCTCTGAGTTCGTGAAGAAAATTCAAGGTGTGGAGAAAGAGAATGACTTGTTAATGGAGATTGATGGTGGAAGAGCTGGCCAGGGAAGATAGAGAAAATTCAAGGTGTGGAGAAAGAGAATGACTTGTTAATGGAGATTGATGGTGGAAGAGCTGGCCAGGGAAGATAGAGATACTAACTCAACCGAGAGACTCACTCGACGTGAACCTAAATCGGGTCCAATAGGAGGCAATGAATTTACGACACACGATTGAGATAATCACTCGTGATAAAGTCGAAATAGAGGAGGCAAAAATGGAAATAGAAAATGTCGTTGTGGACTTGCGAAGGTAATTGGTGTCTCAAATGGGCTGTTCTCGAGAAGCTCCAAATGAAGTCTCATCAGAAAAAGACAAGCTTAGTAGGGGTTTAGGCCTGGCCCAGAGTTTTTTTTTATAGGGAATGGTAGGGGTTTATGAGTGTGCAAAAAGTGAGAGAGCAAACAAATTTACCAGAGTAGTACTTTCATAAAGCGGTATCAGAGCACCTAATCCTTTTCATCCTTTTCCTCTAAGGTTAGAGCAAAAAGCCAGAGCAGTATCATCCTTTTCCTCTAAGGTTAACAAGACATAGAATGTCAGTTCATGACTAGTGTCGTAAATTGTAGGAGGAGTGTCTTGTAAATCATAGAACAAGAACCTAGGACACTGACCTTGTTTATATAATATTCATAGATCAAGAACTAGAACAAGGATCAATATCCAAATTCTAAGAACAATAACCTAGAACCTTAATACTAATAATCTTGTTTACACAAATTTGAAAGTTGAAGAATGATCTATGAATATTGTATTACTTGTAAACATAGTTGTTCGTTACACGGCACCATCCATCTTGAAATTCATAACAAAAAAGTTGGGGTATCATTGTGAATGAGGTGGCAACATTGATCATATAAGACACCTCAAGGCTCATATCAAAACAATCACGCGATCATTTCATTAAAAAAAAATTCCCCTTAGGGTCTTCCAAATAGGAAGGCTTACATGAATATTCAAATTGTAGCAACTTATTCAGAAATTGATCGCGCATATAAATATCATAGTCTGTCAATTAAAATGGGGGAAGGTGAATAAAACAATTATCTCAAATGGTGTATGGCTTCGGCAATGGCATGTCCTTCACCAAACCGCAGAGCAATGTGTTGTCTGGAATGTTGTATTCATCTCTAAGGGAGTTAGCCGGTGAAAGAACACTGAAGTATAGTTGTTGTCCCAAGTAACGATTCTCTGTCAATTCAGACCTCAAGTTCCACATTCCTGCATTGTCTAATGTAACAAGAACAGCTGCCCATGATTTAGGGAACACTTGAATTGTATGTCTATGCACCGCATCAAGAAGATTGTAGTTCTTTCGTTTCTCCGGAGACCATCTCCCAGGCTCAATTGCAACAGCAAAGAATGAGTACCCATCCAAATGCCACGATTGAACGCTCTTCTCATGATTCTCAAATACAATCTCAACGAAGTTACGGTATGTCGCATTAACAACATTAGGAGCAATAGTCACATCGCTTCCTTCTACCGATCCTTCGTCAGAAATCATATCATACTTGAAAACATTGTCAGCGACATTGAAATACTGTGCAAGCTTCAATGGAGTTTCAGGGTCGACATGAGAGACACCATTGATAGCATATCTCAACTTACCATCAACCCGAGTGGCAGAATTGAGTAGCTTGATGGTGCGGGTGATGTTGATGGAACCATAGTGGTATGAGCCTTGAGGGTTTGGTCTAGCTGCACTAGCTGTAAGGTTCCAACGAAATGTACGGAATTGATTGAGTGACCAAGCCCAACCAATTGGTGCCTCTGGAATTTCAGGGGAAACAGGACTATTTCCATTAGTGTATCGAACAATGGCTTTACCGACAAGAATGTTCTTAATGAAACGAGTGGATGCCACCATGTAATAGTCCTTAGGTTCTTGGTCGGCTGTGACTAGAACTGAAAAGCATTGTCCCACATGAACATCGAGTGATTGGTAAACGTTTTGGACAGTGTGTGAGCCTTCCATCTCAACCAACTTCATGGTGTGGCCTTGGATCCTGAAATTAAGAGATGTCTTGAGTCCAACGTTGCAAATTCTATACTTGTAAGTCTTCCCGGGCTTCATGGTGAAGAGTGGCTCATCGGATCCATCGCCCTTTGCGGTCTTGCCATTAATGAGGACACCATCGGGTCTAGCAATTGGGCGGCCGCTATCCAAGAGCTTCTTAAGAGTGGAGTGAGTGTTGGTGTACCAGTCACCGGCTAGGACAGTGTAATCATCTTCTGGGTCGGCGTAAGGGACGGGGATGAGTAAACGGCTATTGATACGAAGGCCACCGAAGGCTCCACCAGCTCTATGCAAGGCAGTGGATGGGTAGTAGAAGAAGCTGCCAATTTGGTCCTTGACTTGGAAATGGTAGGTGAAGTTAGTGCCTGGTGGGATTGGGCAATTTGTTCCGAGTAGACCATCTTGCCATGAGTTCTTTCTATGTTGAACACCGCTCCAGTGCAAAAGGAAGGGCTCATCGAGATTGTTGAAGACATTGACGACTATGTTATTGTTGGATGTGGAGTTGATATTAGGTCCAGGGAATTGACCATTGATGAGGATGCCTTGTTGGGGAACACCCAAAGGAGAGATGGTGCCGTAGGTGACGTTCCATGTGAAGAAGAAATAAGGATCCTCGCCTCGGACTGTGGACAGTGCTACAGCCAATAGGCAAATTAGGAGTATGGTGAACGTCAACCCAGCCATCGGCAACTCCCCTTTCCCTCACTCTTTTGATCTTTTTTTTTTTTTTTTTTTTTTTTTTTTTTTTTGCTTTGAAATGTGATGAGCCCTCAAACTTCCCCCAAAATGTGAGAAGATGAGAAGATGTTTGTTCCCCAATGACTGACCCTTCCATGTTCCATCGTTTATATACATGTTGAGGTGAGCTTGTGAACCATTCATAACTCCGAGTTTTTCTCTTAACTTATTTGTTTATAGCCTTACGTATCTCCCTCCAACTGAAACCAAATATTAACTTAAATTAGTGGTTGGTTCTCGTAATACGTGGAGTACAAAACCGGTGCAAGATATATTATGGTATTATTTGAGGTGCTAAATGGTGTAGCTCATTATTTTGGTATGGTATATAGGGTTCATGGGTTGGGTAGTTTTTAGATCCCAACAAAATAAATATTTTCCTAACGAATCTAATTCAATAATTTTTATTCATTTGAAATAGGGTTTATTTAAAATTTTATTTTAAATCAAAATAAAATATTAATTCATAAAATATATATTTATACGTTTCAAAATTAACTAATGAGTTGATTTATGTTAGATGAGCACGACTCTCCACAATCGTATGATATTATCCACTTTGAGCATAAACTCTCATGACTTTGCTTTGGGCTTCCCTAAAAGGTATCATACCAATGAAGATTGCATTCCTTGATTATAAACCTATGATCATTCCTTAAATTAGCCTATGTGACTTTTCTTTTCATCCAACACCTCCCCTCGAACAAAGTACGCCTCCTCTTAATCGAGGCTCGACTTCTTTTCTTTTGGAGTCTTAGTCATTTTTTACTATGCCTTCGAGGAGCCTTCTTTTGGAGACCTTTGTTCACCATTTGAGGATTCTATTGACATGGCTAAGTTTAGGGCATGTCTCTAATACCATGTTAGACGAACATGACTCTCCACAATGGTATGAGGCCTTTTGGGGAAGCCCAAAGTAAAACCCTGAGAGCTTATGCTCAAAGTTGACAATATCATACCATTGTGGAGAGTCGTGTTCGTCTAATATGGTATCAGAGCTATGCCCCTAAACTTAGTCATGTCAATAGAATCCTCAAATATTGAACAAAAGTATGTAAGCCTCGAAGGCATAGTAAAAAATGACTAAGACTCCAAAAGAAAGAGTCAAGCCTCGATTAAGGGGAGGCGTACTTTGTTCGAGAGGAGGTGTTGGATGAAAGACCCACATCAACTAATTTAAGGAATGATTATGAGTTTATAATCAAAGAATACTATCTCTATTGGTACAAGGCATTTTGGGAAAACCCAAAACAAAGTCATGAGAACTTATACTCAAAGTGGACAATATCATACCATTGTGGAGCGTTCGTCTAACCGTGTATATATATATAATTTTCATTTATTTAAACCAAATTTAGTCCAAATAGGCTCATAACCGAATACCAATACAACGTGAATCAGACTTTTTACTTGTATTACAGAAGGCAACAACTGTTAGGGTTTTGAGATAAAAAGTAAAAAATGATAAAAAGAGTTTTGAAGAGAGTGAATGTGAAGTTACCAAAATTCTCAAATGATGGAATTTTAAAAAGTATTTTTATAATATGCTCTATCTTCTAAATATTCTCTTTTAATCTTAAGAGATATTATGTTTTGTGAACAAAAGTAAGCCAACGCTACTACTCATCAATTCAATAAACATTATTCCATTCTCTTAGAGGAGTTAAAGGAAATAACGTATTAAAAGGTTGCGTTTGGATGAAATGATGGGAAGGGAAAGAGAAGGAGAGATGGAAGAAGATTTTTCAAAACAAAAGCTAGAACTCGACGGTTACCATGATAACGGAGATTCTAAGTTATCTTGGTGGAAAAGGAAACTAACACTACTCAGTCTCGATTCATCAACCAGAAATGGCGAGAGATCGAGAGATGCAGGGAAGAACAATAGCGCAAACTTCAGATCTCTAAATCAAATTGTCATTCATCCTCACGACTGGTATTACTTTGTTTTTTTAATTTTATTTTTGTTATCGTATTTTTTATTCGATAAAAATGGAAATTTTAATTTTGTGTTTAAATCTACTACTTAAACGTCCAAGTATCGCATTTATACATTATATTAGAGATTCAAATCGTTGCTTTTAAAGTTTATGATAAATTTGAATATATTACTATTTGAGGGAGTAAAAATGTCTTAATCGTTAAGGTCAGTTTATGATGGTTTTTTCTAGAGGTCCTTTGTTTTTTTTAACTTTAGAACTAAAAACATTTTAAAAATATTCTCTAAATAAATATTTTTCTTAGAACATTTATCTTTTATGTTTTTTTTTTTTTTTTTTTTTTTTTTTTTTTTTTTATTTTTCTCTCTTCAAAACGGCACTTTATTTCTCGTAATTACTTAAAAGAAAATAGAAATAAAAATTATTTATCAAAAGGTTTATTTATTTATTTAAATAGTAGAAAGAAACCGTTGGAGGATTTTTTATGACAAAAATTAAGGGCTGGTGGAATCCATGCACGATGATGCACTGAAGCAATCCGTCGGAGCGACGGGATTCAGAGCAGAAACGAAATCTGAAAAGAACTGAGAAGAAAATGGGGTTTACGTTTAATGCAGGCGATACGTTCTTTGGACGCATTTTATTTTGGTATGGGCTGTGTACTCTTCCTTCTTTACGCCACTGGAATTCGGATTCTTCAGGGGTCTCCCCAAGAATCTCTTCCTCCTCGACGTTGCCGGCCAGATCGCCTTTCTCATCGATATCGCTGTTCACTTTTGTGTTGCCTATCGCGATTCGCATTCTTACCGCTTTGTCTACGACCGTAATCTCATCGCTATCAGGTCTGTCAGTCAATCTCTGTTCTCACAACACAATGTTTAATCTGTTTGTAATAGAAATACAAAATTTACAACTGCAGATATTTGAAGTCTCGATTTGTGGTTGACTTAATGGGTTGTATGCCCTGGGACGCCATCTACAAGGTATGGCTTCAATGAAATTATGTTGCTCCAAGTATGATGCATCTAAGCAATATTCTCAACCCTTTTCCACCTCCCAGGAGGGGTTAGTAATTTGATTGATTTCATGTATTCATCCCTCTACCTACCGGTACCGTGTGTAGGCTTCTGGTAAGAAGGAGCTTGTGAGATATTTACTATGGATTCGGCTAAGTCGAGCCTTAAGAGTTACTGAATTCTTTGAGAAATTGGAGAAGGATATACGAATAAATTACCTTGGTACAAGAATTGCGAAGCTTTTTGTTGTGGAGCTTTATTGTACTCATACAGCTGCCTGTATTTTCTACTATCTTGCTACTACTCTACCTCCGTCAAAAGAAGGGTACACCTGGATAGGAAGCCTAAAGTTGGGGGACTATAGCTATTCAAACTTTAGAGAAATTGATCTTTGGAAGCGTTACATCACATCATTATATTTTGCTGTTGTAACTATGGCAACTGTTGGTAAGAGGCTTCTCTTTCTCATTTTTATCTTTATATTTTTTGAATTAACCATCCCATTACGTGATATCCCTTGTTTGTTTGATGTATGTTAATTTCAATTACTTCTGTTCGCATGATGTATGTTAATTTCAATTACTTCTGTTGGCATGATGTATGTTAATATGGCTTTAGTTGAACAGAGGTCGGATGGGGATAGATTGGGTTAAGGGATGTTTTGGAATAATGGACAAATTAAACTGGTTTGCAGATACTTGATTCCACCCAAAGGGGTCAATCAAACTGATCATAGGCCTCCAATTACAAAGGTGTATGCTAGGAAGAGAGGAAGAGTTGTCTAGAGGGGTTTTAGGATGTGTTGGTATACATACCTATTGATTACAAAATACCTTGCTACTTGATGCAACCAACCATTTGGATTCGTTCCTTCAAAGATTGGCACCTCCAACTTCTATAAATGTGAATCAAATACTGGAGCTAAAGTGTTGGCAAGTTGATTGGAACTATGACTTCAAATTCCCTTTCGCACCTGGCCTCACCATCCGCTCCTACTGGACTCTATTGATATAATTACAAATTTGCAAAAATTTAGGATACCAAAATTTACAAAAAGGAGCTTTACAGAGTTCCACATACTAGTGGTAGAATTACTGATGTTGTTGATAATCAAGGTAATAAAAACCACCAAAACTTTTAACATAACATCATTACATAAGAAATATAATTCTAATATATTTTAATAACATTTACTAAAGAAAATTTAAAAATAATTTTAAAAAATCTTTATTTAATGGGATAATCCAATAAGTTGGTTCAAGTCCGATCCGAGCTTGACCCAAATTTTGATAGAATGTGTCCAAGTTCAAAGGTTGGGTCATAGGCTTGGCTATTAAAAGTTGGGTCAGCTTGATTTATGTCTGGACTGAGCTTGAACATACACTTTTCGGATTGGACTGACCAAGGTTGAGGGTGACTCTAACCAACTCTTCCTCTCTTCCTAGGTTACACCTCGTAATTGGAGGCTTATCACAAATCAATTTAAATTTGGGCTGGATTCCCCTCCTCACATTACTTTTTTCTTTTTACAAAAGCAATATTCTAAAAGGCTATTTACCTTATTTTGCTCATCGAATTACAAGTAGTAGCAAATGAAAAATAATATCCAAAAACTTGAAATAATTGTTTTTTAAAGATCGTCGATAGTAAAGAAAAAACTTAAATCTGGTAATTGAAATAGAAAAGCCAAATGCATAAATAAACAATGTCTTTTTACTTAAAATGAATTGGTTTAACTTGAACGATTGGGGAAAGAAAAAAGATATGGAATTACTGGGTATTGTGTTCCAAGCTTTGAAGATATTCCTTAGTGCATTGGTATTAGTTTTATGTTCATATGTTGGAACATTTCGTTAGTGCATGGTGGATCTTCTTAGAAGCTGGCCTGATTTTTTCCATGGGTAATGTCTTTATTTAGCCCTTTTCTGTTTGTTAAAATTAGTCAGTTGTATTAGTATAAGCTTTGTGTTCATTTGAAACAGCCAACATCTCTTCCTTTAAATGTATTGGTTAGTCACCTCCAACTTTCATGGTAGGTTCCGAGAGCAATAGCCACATCGCTCTGGTGTTATCAAATTCTCAGATCTGCAAATGAGAGCATTACACTTCATTATTCTTCACTTTCTTATGATGGTTTTTTGTTACTTGTACTAGATTTCAAGCTTCTTTTCCTCCTAATTTCTGCTTCATGTTCGCAGGTTATGGTGACATGCATGCAGTCAATGTCAGGGAAATGATTTTTATCATGATTTTTATCTCCTTTGATATGATTCTTGGTTCTTATTTGCTTGGTAACATGGCAGCATTGATAGTAAAAGGATCAAAAACAGAGAAGTTTAGAGATAAAATGAAGGACGTTATTAAATACATGAATAAAAATAAGCTCAATAGGAAATTAAGTAAAGACATCAAAGATCATCTTCAATTACAGTACTGCCACTCCTCTGAGTTTGGTGTTCTTCAAGATATTCCAGCTTCAATTCGTGCCAAGGTATTATAATCCTGTGTTAGTCTAAGATATAGCTGAAAATCAATACTGGAAATTTAATCATGCTCTATGCTTTTTTGCATTACTTGATTCATTTACTTCCGTATTAATTTATTGAGGAATAAGGACAGTCTTTTATATATATATATATATATTGTGTATTTATTTGTATTTCCTTATTTGTAATTAGCTCCTAAGTGATTGCGAGATCTAGATATCTTTTTCCTTGTATGTTTTCTTTCTTTCCTATTCCGTTTTCCGGGTAATTTGTATTTAGAATAACCTTGTATCATCTTTTCAAGCAGGAAGGAATATTTTTCTTATCACTGAGATGGTATCAAAGCCTTGATGCTTTTTTTGATTGGCCTTCATTGCCGATCAAACTTTTTTAACCAGCTTTCAGTATTGTTGATTTGAGTTTTTAATGTTTTGCTTGTTCAAAATTATTGGATTTTCAATCCAATGTGTGAGTTTCTCGCATATGGTTAGGTATTTTCTTTTGACTTGGGTTCATCTACTTGTGCGTGGATGTTTTATTTCTAAAGCGATACTATATGTGGTGGTATCTTTCTTGGTGCTTATGTTGTTAAGGACAGCTGAATCTCCCTTGTGATATGATATTTTTCACTTTGGACATAAGCTCTCTAGCAAATTTGTCAAACCATGCTCGAGGGAACTGCAACAAACCATATAAGGATTTCTATAACTTGCACCCAATCCACTAGTAGACATTGATCTTATGCCGGGTGGAATATCCATGTAGATTTCTTCTTCTAAGTCTCTGTTTAGAAATACATTATTCGCATCCAGTTGGTGCAGTGATCAATCTAAGAATAACTGCAAATTAAAGCAGCATCCAAACTATATTTGGTACTTGAGTGCTGTCCAAATTTGATACAAATGCCCTGCAGTCTTGAAGGAGTTTTCCATAGGCAAGAAACTTTTGAATCGAGTGGTTTGTGCATTGTCTAACCCTTGTCCTGTGAGCTATGGGCTGATCATGGTTATCAGTTGTAGGAGTATGAGGTGTGATAACGTTCTTACTATTCTAATCATCATCGGCATGAGAACTAGTTTAAGTGATTTGAAAATTTGAAAGGGAATGGTGGTGTTTTATCTTCTCTCTATAGGGTTTCTTCTACTGTAAACATGAAGTTCAACTCCATTTTATTGTAAATTTTCTTGGTGACCCGAGAGTAACATTTGTATCCTTTTTGGTCTGAGGAATAACCAGTAAAAATACATTTCAAGGACTTATGATCTAGTTTGGAATGATGATCTTGAGAAATGTCAACAAAAAATGTACAACAAAAATTTTAATTGGCAAGTCTGTTGAAAATTTCTGAATGTGAGGATAGTCTTGTAGTAATGCTTGTCGAGGTGTTTGTATTTCAATACTCTACTTGACATAAGTTTCTGAGATATGTGGCAGTCAATAGTGCTTCCCCCTAAGGTATATTGGTACGTTGTTTGAAAACATTAAGTCACAATTAACTTCAAGTAGGCGCCAATTTTTCCTCTCAGATATTGTTGTGGAGTACCTGCACATGAACTAGCATAGATAATACCTTGGGAAGTGAGATATGGACCAAGATTGGAGATAAAATTATCTTTGGCATTATCTATCTGAAGCATTTGGGCTTTCTGTTAGAATTGCTTTTGAACCATAGTATGAAAGGATTGAAAACTTGAGGATGTATTGGATTTTTCCTTCAGAAGAATTGTCAAGTAGTTTTGGTGTGATAATTAAAGAACGTTACAGACCAGCGAGCCCCATTAATATTTTTTATTCTTGCTAGCCCCCAAATATTTTTTATTCTCAACTTAACCATTTCTTGTGGCAAACGTTGCAAATGGTGCTTCACTCTGGTCTTGCTGCAACTTCTCTCTTCTTGTCTTTATATTCAGCTTGGTGCTCCATGAACAAATTTTGGTTTTGATGTGAAGCCACCTCCTCAGACATGTGGAAATGGTTTAAGGATAGTTGCTTGCCTCTCTCATGCTCACTTCTCTTGGAGCACTCCCATGGGCAAATAACCCGTTCTCTTGAGTTACTTCCTTCTCTTGTGCTCACTTCTCTTGGAACACTTACACAGTAACACAACTAATTTTCTTGAGTTACTTCCCTCTCTCGTGTTCACTTCTTTTGGAGCACTTCCACGGGCAAACAATCAATTTTCTCAAGTTACTTCTCTCTCTTAGTCTTGATTGTCCACTCTTAACACTGCTTCTTTTCTTCAATTGACCCTTAACTTAGCCACATTATGCATCCACATGGACTTATCAATGCTCACTTGACACTTGATTGACAGATGTTACACTGATCCCTTGGCTTCTCTGCTAGCAGCCATTAGCATTATCCTGTGATGGTAATAACTCTTTGGAAGACACCTTATTTGGTACACCATTTGAATGTTAAATTGTCTGCCTAAGGATTCTCAAGCCTTTGGCAATGAGCTTAGTTCTTGGTTTTTTATGGATAAGCCTCCCCTTCACGATGTCAATACATGACACTTGAAACTCAAGGAACCTCACGTCCATCAATAACACTATTTTTGATATTGACAACACATCTGTCTTGCCAAACTGGCACTCTTGACATACTTGTGGAGTCTTCGATTAATCCTTGGGTTCATTCTCTCTCTACAGTGAAGGCCGATGCTTCTACATTGAGTGGTTTGTCAAGCATAAGACTTCATTTGTTCTCTGCTGCACGAACAAGGGAAATTGTTTCTTTTAGTGACGATGTTTCTTCTTTTTTGGTGATTTGTACTCAAACTTGGTCAAACCTGCCTAAAAGTCATAGACACAGCCTACTCCAATAAATTACGGTATCTGCAGTGCACTTCATCTCAAATAGTCGATAATAATTGAGATCTTGCCATAACGTTTGCAAGACATACTTAACTTCCCACAGGTTAAAGATGTCTTAACTTCCCACAGGTTTATTCTCAGCCAACGTCAGTTTCTTCCAACTTTCTTCTCTTCCGACTTCTACCAAAGCTTCTCTCAAATTGGGAAAGGGCTTGATTTCCATCTTCCTCTCACTTCAAGATCCTTGTTTAGACCAAGCACAGAGCATGGTCCTTTTTTGTTCTGTGATATGCTTGAATGTTGCACCATCGTCAGAGCACTTCTACCGAGTAGATTTCATAAAGATCTAATTGGAGCCAAAACCATGTGAGAACCTTGAAATCTTGAGTAACATTCATCTCCCTTTGCTTTAATTCATACAATCTTGTTTCAACCTCAAAAATTTTCAAACACATTATCCGCTCTTGAGTAGGTTTCTTCTATAGCCTCCCAAATGTCCTCTGCAGTTTTGTGAAGCATAAAATTTTTGCCCGCCTCCAGAATTATAAAATTGATCAACCAAGTCATAACAAGGTGATTGTTCGTTTTCCATGGTCTGAATTTTGAGTCTGTTGTTTCTGGAGCCACAATTTCACCAAAATGTTCATCTTTCCCTCGGCCACAGATGAACATGAACAGACTGAATCGTCTAGAGGTTGATCGAACAGTTTGGGGTTCGTGACTAAGGTTGGAACTGAGATCAGAGTTGGATAGTATTGATCAAAGATTGAGAAAAAAGTAAATAATGAAAAAAAATATTGCGGAAGCAATAGTCAAATCGAAGTCTCAATATTTTTTGAATAAAGAGAGAAAATGGAACATGAGAGGGTAAAATCAAATAGTTGAATAAGTTTCTATTGAAGTAGAAAAAATTGGTAACATAAACTCACGTGAAAGTTCATCCTTAGAACAAAACACGAAAAAACTGAAATGTCATATCTAACTTTTAAAAAAGAAACACCACCAAATTGAAAAAACTGAATGTAATTAAAAAAAATTAAAAAAAACTCATAACTCAACAGTCTTGGTGGAAGTTATCTCCTTGTTCATCATATTTAGACATAAAGCGATGGATCAAGGCAGAAAGAAGAAAATAGTCATTTTAGCACAGAACCTTCGTTTATACCATGAAGAATTTAGAGAGGATTATTTATTGCTCTCCTTGAATTTACTTTTCAGAATTACAACCTAATAAATATGCATCACGGCTGGAAAACAGTCCACAAACTGAGATACTAAATCCTTTAATAATAGGGAGATGTCGTGCTGTTAAATCTCTTAAAACATGGAGAACAAAATTTAATTTTAAGAAATGAAAATAAAATAACTAAGAAATATCTTTCTAAACTTTGGCATAAAATTAACCAATTTATATTAAGGGAATAACCCTTTTCCCACAAGATCCTTTGTCTCAATTTCTCTAGGGCACTGGTCTATAGGAATCAAAAGGAATTTGTGACTCTTCAAAGATAAGGGGTGACATTTTTAAAGTTTTTTTTTTCTTGAATCTCTCTCTTTTGGTTCTCACATGGTGTAAGTTGTCTCCATATTTTTGTAGCTATAGTCTATCATCTCTCGTAACCCATTGAAAAAGTTGTGTGTAAATTCCAGAGTTTTACCACCCCAATTTTTTAATTTCATTTCATCAATAAAATGTTTTTTATAAAAAGAAACAAACAAAACTCTTGATTACTGGTAATTGGTACAATTGAATGAATGTCTTTGTAGTATTTGATGCGTGTGTTTATTATTATTTATGTGTGTTGGTTGCAGATATCACAGAAATTGTACGAGCCATACATTAAGGAAGTCTCTCTTTTCAAAGGTTGCTCTCAGGGATTCATAAAACGCATTGTAAGCTCATTAATAATCTTTATCTCATAATGATGGACAATTTTTTTTTTCTTGGGGCTATTTTTTAGTTGTACACGTTGTCTCTAACTTTTTCTCAAGGCTATTTTGTTGTCTCCTAATCAAATTAGGAATCCACATCCTTCAATGAATGCACCATGAGTGATGAATATCGGAAGCATTACTTACTTTCTTTAATCTTCTAGTTAGCACCTTGGCAATAATAAATGGAAGAAGTCATGCTAATTGGCTGAAAATCTTTGATGAAAGTTATAGGCTCTTTCTTCTGTACTAAACAAATGAACTCTTGTTAAGGGTTGAATTCGAATGACCATGATGATGAATAGTAAGTTGTCTAAACTCGATGCCTTGTTATTACCAAGACCTTTTAAGTGCTGCCCAAATTTCAACAGTTGTCAGCTTCTATTTCTCTATAGGATAATAAAGACACACCCTCGGATGGGCATAATTCCAAAATCAAAATCTCTCTTCCTTGCTACCAAATATCTATGAAAAAATCTGGTATTTTCATCTTCTTTTAACCACTTCAATTTACATTTTTGTATCATATTCCTTTCGTCCTTCAGATGAAGTTCAAAAAGTTCTCCCTTGGCATAAGAACCAGCAACATTATCGAGATCAAGGATGAATAAAATAAAACTAGTTTTGGTACTTCAGTAGGATATTGGTAGAAAATTAATAACAGTCAGGTAATTCCGAGTTGATTTTAATGCAATCAAGTTAATTTTAGGGTTTTAATTGATACAATTATTATTTTAGGATTTTTATTGATACAACCGGCGAAGTTTAAAGGTATAAGTTGATTTTTTTCTCCTGAAAAAAGATAGATTCTTCACATAATTAACAGGAAACCTCGTTCACTTTTTACCGTACAAAAATGTTTTCCAACTCATTCGGGAAGATTCTTCCTACTCTTGATAGCTTGGAGGCCATTAATGGTCAACACACCCATATACTATACGGTGTAAACTGAACAAAGCTTTGCGTAGTTACTCTTTAACAGACGTGTGTATGAACTTTAGGGTTTTTTGTTTTCCCTTTCCCCCACTAGTCCTGGTGAAGGCTTTCTTAAAAGACAAGAGTCACTTCCTATCATCGATTTCCATAGCTCTAAATTTCTAATATGTTGGCAACATTGATATTTTACTCGAATCTCAATATACCCAAGAATGCAATTAATCTGACATCTTAGCCGTTTAAACAAAAAAAAAAAAAAAGAACGACCAATAGAACCTATCTATGAATTAAAAAGTTGTAGTCATTCCTAAGGAAAGAAAGCTCATGCCTATTTCATGGTTAATTTATTATTTTCATTCTTCTCCTGTACCAGGCAACCAAAGTTCGTGAAGAGGCTTTTTTCCCTGGACAAATGATTATTGAACGTGAAAACTTAGTTGACCAACTCTATGTTGTATGTCATGGTGAATTGGTACGAATTCCAGTCTTTCAGTTCCAATCTCTTTGTGCATTTTTTATTTAGTGCCTAATCTTCCAAGAGCTTTCACAGTTATTTATTTAAACAAAAATAGCTTTTTATATTGCTTTATAACTTAGGTGGTAATTTGTTGGTCACTAGTCACTTGAGCTCTTATTTAGTGGCGTTTATTTATGTCAGGAGAATATTTCAGCGAAGTATTCATCCTTTGTTAAATAGCCTACAATTTCTATCAACTTAAAATTTATAAATTTATCTTTTATCATGCTCTTGTTGCTGAAAACACATGCTTGTTAACTTCGGTTGCTAGATCTATGCCAACAATGCAACCATATAGTACCATTGTATAGAAAAAAATGTTCAAATAGATGTGAGATAAAAAATCCTTGTATTGCCTAAAATTTGTTGCATGCAAAAGTAGAGATTTCATTAGTTGAATAGTAGTATACTTGCTTGTTATGATTGCTTCTTTTGTGAAACAATCTATCTTTCGTACAGATTAATTGGAATCAATCTAGGAAAGGCTCTATTTCCAAAGACTGTCTGATTTATGTTTGTTCTCGTATATCTATTTATTGTTTTAGACTTGTTCACAGGAGGAAATTGAAAACTGGGATACTGAAGATGAAGAGTTAATTAGGTGTCTTGGAACATATAGCTCATTTGGTGAAATTTCTTTCCTTTGCAATTCTCCTCATCCCTACCATGTTCGGGTTCGTGAGTTTTCCAAGATCTTGCAACTCGATAAACTGTCATTTAAAGAAACCTTGGAATTACACTTTTTAGATGGACAGATCATCTTAGACAATGCCCTTGAGGTAGGTAAACTTGCCTTTTTGGTATTTGTCACTCTTCTACTCATTTTATATCCACTATTTTGGTTACAAAAGCTGAAACACAATTTTATTATGTATGGAAAATGTGGTTGCAATTGAAGTTAGATTTCCTCTTAAAAGAAAAGAAAATAGTATATTTTTTACAGTGAAAGTAGATGTGACATATAATTTAGATCCATATTTACAATTACGTTTATCAAGAATTTATTTATTAAAATTTTGGCAGGTCATATACAACATGTTTTATAATATCTAATATAACCAATACTTTTGTAGGTATCAAAATTCTTTTCGACAATGTAATATATTAATCATCTATTTTTAGCTTAATGGTTAATAATTAAGTAACGATATTTTTTAAATGATACAAATTTTTAAAAAATAGAAATGAAATAAAATTAAATAATTTCTCAATCCAACTCACATCTTACTAAGCCAACAATGAAGCTTCCTACTAAAAGAAATTAGAAAAATAATAATAATAAAAGAGGAATTGAAAGCCTAGCTCACATCCTCAACCCACATGAATAATTTTTTCCCTTGCTAACCTTTCCCCTTTTGTGTCCACACTGCAGTGTTTCTCCCTCCCTCTTTAACTCCTATTACCCAAATGCCTCGCTCCTGTTGAGGTCACTTTCTTCGTTGGTCTCTTGTTGTGTGGCCAAGGTTCTTCTTTGATGCTATTCGTTAGAGTTATGTCCTTGTTGCCTACACTTAAAACATTTCCCAAGAGATGACTGGTTATAAGGGTTAGAAATTTTCCTAGGATTTGTACCTTACAAATCTTTGTTTGAGGTGTTTTTCTTGCTTGCGTGCTCATCCATTTTGCCTTGTTGGTTGGATGTGGAAGAGCTTACTTGATGGAATGTTTTGTGGGCTTGATTGTACTTCTCCATGAGCTTGTTGTTGCTTATCCCAAGTATTCCTTCTTTGATATGTTCTGATGGGCTTCACTTTATCTTGTTCCTCAATTTTAGTGGCCAATGCAATCGAATCTGCAAGGTAGGAAAGGGGATGTAGACATACAACTTCTTTGATGTCATCTTGCAGACCATTACAAATGTTGAGATTTTTTGTTCTTTTGTTTCCAATAAGTTATTCCTAGCTCCCAAACAATGAACTCCTCTGTATAATCAATTATAGAACGTCCTTATTGCTTGCATTGTGGATATTTGTTGTTATAGGATTTGTCGGTAATTGATAGGGAGAAACCACTTCTTCATCAAACAGAGCATCTTAGGCCATTGCTTGATTGTTGTTTCTATAGCACCATCTATTGTTTTGCAATTGATCCCACCATGTCGAGGCCCCACCTTGAGATTGAAGGCTACCAATTTAACATTCTTGTTGTTGAATGTGTTGGCATATTTGAAGAAACCCTCCATGTTTTTTTACCCAATATAGGAAGATCGTTTTGTTTTCTTCTTGGTAATCTTTCCTCACGATCTTGGTATTCAAAGTTGTAGTTTCTGTCCTCCCCTGATTATTCAAAATCTTCAATGTTAAAACTTCAAAGTGGGGAGGCTTCCACTTCGATAGAGGCCATATTGTACTCGACCAGATCTAAAGAAATGGCTCTTGGCATTCGCTCTAATACCACTTGATGTATTAAGTTCAGCAATTTTATTAAGAATGGAATAAGTTGCCTCAAAGTACAAGCATAGACAAATATATACATTAGAGGAAGTCCAACTAACTAACAAATCTCCAAACAAACTGAGGTCTTAAAGACAGACGACTTCAAGAACTAATTAAATAGCCTAGGTTCGGTTAAAATAAATAAAACATGGAGAAAGGGAGGTATGTCCCTACATCATGATTACTCTCTTTTTACCCAAGGATTTGGTTCATCCTTTATGGCTTTACTCGTCTGTTGTCAGCCTCAATCTTGAACTTGCAAGGCCTTCTCGGGATCTTTGTATTTGACAACGGCATTACACTTTGGAACATTTAGAAAAATCTAGTCTCCTTGGATATAAGCCAATCCCTGCTCCTCTTGATCAAATTTAAAGTTACATGCTTCAGGATCTAACTGCTAAGTGATCTTATGGTCTATTGAAGGTTAGTTACGTTGGTCGTCCTTTATATCTCAGCCTCTCATGACATGATAGTACCTGTGTTGTCAACAAATTGAATCAATTCGTGCCAAACCCTTGCCAATCTCGTCTTGAAGCTGCACATTAATTGCTACAGTACTTAAAATGTGCACCTAGACAAGACCTCTACTTTCTAGCTTCTTTAAAATTTCAATTAAATTTTTTTACAATTTCGATTGGGCTTCTTTCTTAGATATTCAGAAATATTCTACAGTTTTCTACTTTTTTTGGGAGATGCTTTGGTCATGGAAATCCAAGAAGCAATCCACCGATTTACAAGTTACTTTTGTTCCTCCTCCTCTTTTGTTTGGTGATAACCAGGCTGCAGTATACAGAAACAATTTCAACTTTCCATGAGAGAACCAAGCACATAGAATTGGATAGCCTTCATCCGTGACAAAGTAGTTTCTCGTTTTATTAAGTTGTTGCCCATTCGATCAGCCTAGCAGACATCTTCACAAAAGCTCTTCTACCGGCAATAGATTTTCTTTACTTTCCGAGATAGAAATTCTTGATTTTTAAGCCATCTTGATGGGGGTAGTATTGGGTTTTAACTAACTTGGTTATTTCTTGTGTTTATAATGAATTGTATTTTGTAAATGTATGTTAGTTGTTATGCGTAATTCCGTTAGATAGCTGTAAATTGGTCAGACTTCCACATGTATATATGTATTGCTTTTGATAGAGGAATAAGACAATGAAGCATTTTATCTTGTTCCTTAAACTTCTATATTCGGTAAGATCAAATCTTCCCATTCTCTTTATCATCCTTATTTGACCATTACTCTTTCAGTGATGTTGGTTTTAATTGGAATGCTTAAGCAGTTTTATTTAGCCTAATTCAAATCTTTCCATTGGAGTTCTTTATTATCCTTTTTTGATCATTACGTTTCCAGTGATGTTTGGTTTAATCTCAAATGAAATCTTTGCATTAGAGTTCTTTATCATCCGTACTTAATCACTGTTCTTTCAATGATCTTTGTTTTGATTGGGATGCTTTTATATCCCCTCGTTAGATTCAGCATTTTAATGTTTGCTTTTCTTTCCTTCCCTTTTGGGAGATTGTAACTTTGTACATTTTCTGTTTCTTTTCCTTACTTCTTTTAAAGGTTCCATATCTTGTTCTAAAAATCTAATTATTATTAAAATAGTATTTATTCAAAGGAGTTTACAAATGTTCATGTTTGGTTGAATCAAGTCCAGATTGGTCAATAATTTTTCCCATCTATTCTTGGAATTTAAAAGTTTTAGTTGTTTAAGCTATTAAACTTTTAATTCTATGCCACAATTATAATCTTTTCTTTGCATAGGGAAAGGATTCCAATCAACAAGATCAAATTTTGGAATCTGACATAATTCTTTACATTCAAAAGCGTGAACTTGAGTTAGCCATTAAGGTCAACTGTGCTGCTCATGATGGGGATCTAAATCAACTCAAACGGTTGATTAAAGCAGGAGCAGATCCGAATAAAACAGATTATGATGGAAGATCGCCTCTGGTATGGTTTCTTCTAGCCGAGTTATCTCTATCTTCTTTTATTACGTTCTAATTAATATGGTTGAGAATAAAAATTTTTAGAGTAGAATTTATGTAGTATTACCATTATATATATTTTCCTTATTTGAATCTCTGCATGATTATATATCGTGCTTGACAATAATTTTTTGCGAACTAGCCATAGGCATTTTTGTTTGTTTGCTTTTGCTAGGTTTTTCTTACCAGTCAACTAATCAGGGATATATAATTACTTTTAACTCATCTCCATCATGGTATCATTGAGATCATCCTTGGAACCCCAGCTTGTTTTGTCTGTTCATGTGAAAGCACGCGACATATTTAGAACTTCCAGATCACCCACCTCTGCCAAATTGCAAAAGAGTGTACTCTTCTGAGTTGTCTCTACAAAATATGCCAATATCTTACCAGAAGTCATCAAGTTTTAGCATATACGATTGGAAAAACTCCGTAGTCAAGATTGTTAGCGACTTGTTTCATTTTAGTTGTAAGCAAACTTGAAAAAGAAAAGTTCTTAAAAACACTTGGACGCCTTGAAAAGGTTCGAGGCCCATTTGTCGATGGCAGAGAATGAGAATGGTGTCGTCCACCAAAAAGGGATGGTGAATGTTTAATAAGCCACTTGCCAATTTAAAACCATCGATGAAATTTTTGCTTGTGGTCAGTTTTAGAGGGCCGCCAAATAAACTGATTTGACTGACTTGTAGGAATAGTGGAGCCAAGTTGATATCTCAAATGAACCAAAACCAAAGTGATTATGTAACGCTCCTCTTAACCTAATTATTGACGTCACCCATGCATGCACAAGTCATAATGTGAAAATTCATATTAAATAACCTTGAAATAAAGTCATGGTCTTACAAATACGAAATTTAACATAACAGAAAAACATTTAACTAAGACCAGAAATTTAAATGCAAACGTTCATTTCTACAATAAAACTCAACCAAAACATCTACTACCCTATTATGCCCACATTTCATCTTTCATGGTCTTTACATCATCCACCGTCATCCGTGCATGGGAGCCTTGCCTTTACCTGAAAAATTATGGTAGCGTGGCTTGAATATTTTTTAAAATACTCAGTAATTCACCCCATTATTGGGGTTAGATATGCAATACACATGCAAATATGAGCGGGACCTATCTTTCTTAAACTTTACATAGCCTTAGACTCTTTTTAGATCCAGGCAGGGTTGGATGTATGGTACTTCCCCATACACAGACCATGTATGTGCACATGGGCCCACTGGCAAGCTCGTATACACCCCTGGGCCTGGCTTGGTCGGGCACAACGTATTACATGTCACCGGACACCACATAAAAGAAAAGGCTCGCATGATATCATGACGAACATAAATATCGAATGTACGAGCCCATACTATCATAACATAAAGGGGAAGTATCCCGATGCGTATGACATACAAACATGCATGAGGTCCCATGAATTAACGTTACATGACAAAATACTTAATACCTTTCATTTCCTTTATACATTTAATATCATAACTCATTTATGCAACATATATGCATGGCTACATTTTGCAATCCATTACATGTAAGACTTACATATCATTCATAGCATTTCAATTCATTTCATGGTAGCAGTATAATGGATTACATGCATATGTGGTAAACATTTCGTATCAATTCAAGAATACATAAACATTGCATAACATAGAGGTTTCACATACAATATGGTGCGTACAAGGGCCACAGGGCATGCACCATCATACATCATACATTAAGCTAACACCAATCGTAAGGTCACTTTCCTTGTTGGCCTTGACCGAAGTTACTCACGATAAGATAATCGCCTCGATACTACAACTCCAACGCCTAACTATTTGTTATAAGATTCCACATAACATGCTTAAGGTCTATTCACAACTATTCAAGCTAAACATCATGTTTAATTACCGAAGTAAGCCCCTAAACTATTCTGATTTGATAAATAAGAGTCATACTGACCTCAAATGGCTTAAACAATGTCAAAAATGGCTTCAGAACAGTCGAAAACGTAGGGATTGATATATTATACATATACCAAGCCGTCAAGCCAAGCCGCCAAGCCAACAAGCCAAGCCGAGCCGCGGAAAAGACAGCCGAGCCGACGAAGCTGAGGATATTGAGCCGATGTTACGTATGCGTGCGAGTCGGGTCACGTTTGCGTGAACGTGCGAGTTGAAGGCGCCCGTTTCTTTTGGGCGCAGATCGTGTACCCACTAGACTTGGGCCAAAACAGAAGTCGTGAGTTGGACAGTGGACTGTTTTACATTGAGCTGTTGAGTTGGTCTGAGACAGATTGGATTTGGGCCGTGAGCTTTTTGGGCAAATTGGTGAAGGTCGAGACAAATCTGGTTGATGTGGACTTGGATTCGAATGTATCTTCTTCCTCACCCTAAAAGCAGTGCAACCCTAGTTCGTTTGCCCCTTTCTGATTTCGATGAGACACGCAGCGATTCCGATGCCGATTCTTTTCGCTTCTGTCGCAATTCTTCTTCTAGAGACTTCTGCTGCAACTCCATACAATCTTACGACTCAAAACCACCAAATATCAACACTGATTTCACGGATCTTCGCAAAGCAAACTCACTCGATTTCCCTTTCAAAATACTCTCGGGGTTTCTCTCTTAGACGCAGTTGTTACATTCAGAAGAAAATCAATTGTGTAGATGTTGAAGAGTTAGAGAAAAAAGAGGTTGAAAGGGTCTGTGAGGCGTTTCAAACATGGTAATAATTTTCTCACCGAAAATTGCGCATTTTCTGGCTTGATTAAATGCTGCAAATAATTATTATTATTTTATTTTTGGAATCTGAATCGTTTCAGAATGGAAATGGGAGAATATTGCCATGGATTTCATAGTAGGGCTACCAAGAATGTTGAAGGGTTACGTGGTCATATGGGTGATTGTGGACAGATTGACAAAGTCAGCGCATTTCTTTCCTGGTAAAGCCACTTACACAATGGACAATTGGGCACAATTGTACATGAAGGAAATTGTCAGATTGCATGGAGTTTTTGTGTCAATTGTATCAAATAGAGACCCATGTTTACTTTGGCGTTTTGGCGCGGACTCCAGAAAGCATTGGGTACTCGCCTGGATTTCAATACAATATTTCACCCACAGACAGATTAACAGACAAAACGTTTGAACCAAATTCTAGAAGATATGTTACGTGTTTGTGTACTTGACTTCGCTGGAAGTTGGGACTTGAAATTGCATCTCATGGAATTTTCCTATAATAATAGCTATCAGGCAACAATTGATTTGACACTGTATGAGGCGTTATATGAAAAACGTAGACACCATTGTGTTAGGATGAGGTAGGGGAACGTGAATTGGTGGGTCCCGAATTCGTCTAAGTCACAAATGAGGCGGTGCAAAAGATCAGAGTACTGCTCAGAGCAAACATGAAAGTTATGTAGACTCGAGACGAAGGGATCTAGAGTTTGAGGTGGGCGACATGGTGTTCTTGAAGGTGACCCCAATGAAAGGTGTCAGAGAAAGAAAGAATGCGTACTGCTCAGAGCAAACAGAAAAGTTATGCAGACTCAAGACAAATGAATCTAGAGTTTGAAGTGGGCGACATGATGTTCTTGAAGGTGGCCTGAATGAAAGGTGTCCTAAGGTTTGGACGCAAAGGCAAGGTGAGTCCACGCTTTATAGGACCTTTTGAAATTTTGGAGCAGATCGGACCCGTTGCTTATAGATTAGCCCTACCACCAACTCTCTCAGCCAACAAAACGTGTTTTATGTATTAGTACTTCGTAAGTATATGGCCAATCCCATGCATGTGATGGATTATGAGGCTTTTGATGTAGCAGAGGATTTAAGCTATGAGGAAAAACCGTTGGGGATCTTGGCTCACAAAATTAAAACTCTACGCACTAGAGACATTGCATTTGTCCGAGTGTGGTGGAGAAACCAACTAGTAGAAGAGGCCACATGGGAACGAGAGGAAGAGATGAGAGAGAAGTATCCAGAGTTGGGAACAGAGGAAGAGATGAGAGAGAAGTATCCAGAGTTGCTTCTGGGTACAAACACTTTCAAGGACGACCGTCCTTTTTAAGGGTAAGGGGGGATAATGTAACGATTCATATTCTAAAAATAAAATAATAATAATTAAGTACAACATTTAATCTCGCTGGAAAATGCACGATTTCTGATGAGACAATTATTACCATGTTTGAAACACCCTATAGACCCTTTAAACCTCTCTTTTCTCAAACTCTTCAGCATATACCCAATTGATTTTCCTCTGAATGTAACAACTGTGTCTGAGAGAGAAAAAATGAGAGTATTTTGAAAGGGAAATCGAGTGAGTTTGCTTCACGAAGATCCGTGAAATCGGTGTTGATATATGGGGGTTTCGAGTTGTAAGATTGTATGGAGTTGCCGCACAAGTCTCCGGAGGAAGAATTGCGGCGGAAGCAAAGAGAATCCACATCGGAATTGCTGCATGTCTTGTTGGAATCAAAAAAGGGGTAAATGAACTAGGGTTGCATTGCTTTCGGGTGAGGAAAAAGATACATTCAAGTCTAGGTCCACATCCACGTGAACCCGAATTTGTCTCGGTCCTTACCAATTTGCCCAGAATGCTCACGACCCAAATCTAATCTGTCTCGGACCAACCTAGCAGCTTAGCGTAAAATGGCTCACTGTCTAGCTCACGACTTTTGTTTTGGCCCAAGTCTAGCAGATACACGATCTGCGCCCAGAAGAAACGCATGCCTTTGGCTTGCACGTGCGCGCAGACGTGACTCGGCTCACTCACGTACGTAACGTCGGCTCAGCATTCTCGGCTTCGTCGGCTTGGCTCCATCCTTTCCTCGGCTTGACGGCTCAATATACGTATAATATACAAATTCCTAGGTTTTGACCCCTTTGACGCCATTTTTTTTTTTACCTTTTTTAAGCCATTTGAGGTCAGTATAGCTCTTATTTATCAAATCAGATTAGTGTAGGGTCTTACTTTGGTAATTAAACATGATGTTTAGCTTGAATAAACCCTAAGCATGTTATGTGGAATCTTATAGGAAATAGTTAGGCGTTGGAGTTGTAGTATCGAGGCGATTATCTTATCGTGAGTAACTTTGATCAAGGCCAACCAGGTAAGTGACCTTACTATTAGTGTTAGCTTAATGTATGATGGTGCATGCCCTGTGGCCCTTACATGCACCATATTGTATGTGAAATCTCTATGTTATGCAACGTTTATGTATTCTTGAATTGTTATGAAATGTTTACCACGTATGTATGTAATCCATTATACTATTACCATGAAATGCTATGGATGATATGTAAGTCTTACATGTAATGGATTGAGAATGTTACCGTGCATAAATGAGTTATAGTATGAAATGTATTAAATATTATGTCATGTAACGTAATTCATACAACCTCATGCATATTTGTATGTTATTTGCATCGGGGTACTTCCCCTTTATATTTTTCAAAGTTATGTTAAATTTCGTATTTTGAACTATTTATGTAAGACCATGACTTTATTTCAAGGTTATTTAATATAAATATCCGCATTATGACTTATGCATGCATGGGTGACGCCACTAATTAGGTTAAGAAAGTTAGGAGTGGATTAGTGTAGTGCAAATTTTTGTTTTGTAAATTAAGATGAATTAAAACAAAAGGAAATAAAAGCAAGAAAAAAAAAAAATCAATCTTACCGAAGTTTCCGATTCATGGTATAGTCTCATCCGATTGTAGTGTTGATCTTGGATTTACAAAAATAACCCAGTTCAATTGAAAAAAAAAAAAAAATAGTAACCAAACACTTTATCTACTTATAAACAAATTTGAATATGTGAGATGTTTACCCCTTATTAATTTTGTTTCTTTTATTCTAGAGTCTATCATGCAAGTAATCTTTGAAAAAACCATAAAGCATACACAAGCCAACTATTATTGGTAGTGGCATTGAGACGCTATTAATGAAATTTTTTTAGCGCGCATGTTTTAAGCGTTGAGAGTGGTTTACTGCAACGCTGAGCATGGTGCAAGTAACATGATGTTTAGCTTGTCCATCACCATGGCCTTTAGACTGAATGTCATTGCCACACCCCTTGTAGATTTATGCACCATCTGAAAAGAAAAAGAAAAGTAACATGGGTGAATAAAAATATATTTAGGAAGTAACCCCACTTAAAGGCTGAAACTATGCCCATAGTACTGAATACATGCAAAGTCCTGACAATAAATATACACCAATGTGTCTGTATATAATGGCCTTAATTGAAAAATACGAAAACATTGTGTCTAAAGGACACTTTACCTATTCCTAAATGGTACAAACTGTGGTGCATGTGTGGGACGGGACAACCTTGTAAGAAGAAACACACTAGAGGTTAGTTGGCAACAGTCTAGTCGTGTTGGGCCTATTCCAACCTTAAAATCATTCTTGATCACCAACTATATTATTTATGTGAGCCATTCATGTAAGACCTAGCACCACTAAAGGTTAGTTGGCGACCGTCTTGCAGATTCTCTAGCATAGTACCTTATAAAAACATACATGGAAACATATATACCATGTAATGGCTTTTAAACATGCTAGAACCACTAATATGCGCTATTTGTTCATTGTGTAATCAGACCCCTCCCCACATCATATGCTTGGCAGCACAACTAAGCAAACCACATATTTAAAAAAACATACTATACCTTAAACAGATCATCACGCTAAATTACATACAATCGCATTATAAAAATCCAAATGCTTCTTACCCAAAGGTCCAAGTAACAGATCCAATCAAGCTACCCAAGAATATCCTTGCCCAACCTGAACAAATCTAAAACCATTAAGCACCTAAACAATCACAAATATAAAAAAACAGAAATCTCTAGTACTATTGGCTTACCCAATAGAGTGACCCATAAAAATCACTCAAAAGGTTCCTCACCTTGAAAGAGTTTGAATCCTTGCTGGTTTCTCTTCAACTAACCACCAATGTTGTTCAAGTGTCCAAATGTTGTGCATTTCCTATAATGGGACCCAAAAATTCGTAAGTTATGCTTAAAATACCAACAAAATCACATGAATCTAACAAAAACAAGAAAACTCACCTAAACTGCAACTTCCAACCAATCAACATTGAAAAACTGTCAGAACGAGTAAGAAGCAAAAATGAGAGGACGATGGTGCAGGCGAAAGTGCGTCTGAGAGTGGATGATCCTTTGCTTGACCTAAACCAGCCAAACACGAAAGAGATCGGGCAAGCAAGAGAGAGTTGAGCCAGGGAGTTGTGCTGCCAAGTTGGGAATGAAACTGAACCGACTCCTAGGATTTTGTACGACTTAAATAAGCTTTTTTTTTTTTCCTTTTTCTTTTTCTTTTCCATGAACATTACATTTGTCCCTCCTTATGAAGTTTCATCTTTGAAAGTTCTCCATCCTTAAAAAAGCTCTCAATATTTGCCTCTCATTTTGTCCTCTCACTCCCAGCTCGCTTCTTCGAACTGGTGGCTCTACCAAATGACTTTGACTAGGGCTATCAATCGGTTAAGTAGAACCTTCTGATCTCTTGCAAGAATCTGTATGGACCTTTTCACATGACTCAAACTCTCATCCGAGCAATGTGGTTCTTAATCAATTACATGCGATGAATTTGCCATATACTTGTGCAATATGGAAACATGGAATACATCAAGGACTATAGCAAGAGGTAACGACAAAGCTAAATGATAACCCACAAGGCCGATTCATTCCAAGATATCAAGCAACCTAACAAATCATGAGCTTAGCTTCCACTTCCTTCCAAACCTCAACGCTCCTTTCATTGGAGCTACCTTTAGGAACACATGCCCACCAACTGCCAGATTCAAATCCCTTTGCCTTTTGTCTGTGTAACTCTTTTGACTACCTGTGCAATTCACATCCTAGCTCTAATCCTTTGGATTGATTCATTCTTGAGGTCAAACTTAAGTTCCAACAACTTGTGTTCTCGTCCTAATAAATAGGACTTTCACCTTCTTCCATAAGGAGCTTCTAAAGGTGTTGTACCCCAATCGTTGCTTGATAACTATTGTAGTTGGAAAACTCCATCATGTGCATACAAATATCCCAACTACCTACAAAATTCAATGCACAAGCTTATAACATGTCTTCGCAAGTCCAATTTAATCGCTCACTCTAGCCATTGGTTTGGGGATGAAAGGTGGTGCTAAAGTTCACCTGTGTACCCATCCCCTTCTATAGACTCCTCCAAGAATTGAACGTAAAGCGAGTATTTCTATTTAACACATTTGAAATTGGCACTCCATGTCGCCTAACTATCTCTTCCATATACAACTATGCCCACTTCGTACAGAGTAAGTAGGTCTTCTAGGAAGAAAATATGCTTACTTGGTGAGTCGGTCAATAATGACCCAAATTCCTGTGAAGCCTTTTAACATTCCTAGGCAACTTTGTAATGAAGTCCATAGATATCTCTTCTCATCTACTGCAACACTAAGCTTGTTGGTTTTTGTCTCGAAGTTTTTACTTGCTGACAAACCTGTCATTTATTGACATGGTTTTCTATGTCCCTCCTCATGCTACAAAGCCAATAGTATCGTTTTAAATTCTGGTACATCTTTATGCTATCAAGATGCATAGAAATGGCAAAATGTGTTCATTTAATAAATCATTCTAAAGCTTAATGTTTCTGGGCACACACAGATATCCTTGTGCCAAAGGGGAGGCCATTGTCAGAGACTAGAGATAGCTCATTCACCTGTCTTGACTCCATCAAATCTAAATAAAACATGGATCCATGCTCCAAGTCCATATGTAACAAACTTGCTCGATAATTAGGATTAATGAGTGTGTTGTCTTCCTGCTCAAGACATCTGCTACCACATTTGCCTTGACTTATGTGATACAATATGGAGTTGAGTAAGGATCATAATCCTTAGTCAATTCCAATCATTTGTGCTGCCTCATGTTTAGCTCGGCTTGAAAAGTCTTTCAGGCTCTTGTGGTTCATCAAGATTTGAACATTTTCCTCGTATAAACCGTGTCTCCAAGTCTTTTAAGTGAATCCTACATTTGCTAACTTCAAGTCATGAGTTGAGTAGTTGTGCTCATAATCCTTTATCTAGCGGGAAGCTTGGGTAATGACTAAATCAACTAAATCAATGTCTACCTTTTTTTTTTTTTTCCACTCCCTTCATTTATAACAAATTACTGTAACAACTGCTTAACTAGTTACTCGTATACACTTAAAATCCTACTAATATTCCTAACTCTACTAGTACAATTCCTATCATGTTCCTTAATTGTTATTTATCCAATTATAGTGCTCATAATACACGAGTTCTTTTTTCAGCATTTTGCTGCATCGAAAGGATATGAAGCTATTGCTTGTTTTCTTATTGAACAAGGAGCACAAGTTAATGTTCCAGGTGAGCTTTTGAACTACTATACTAACCATTTCTTTTTTGTCTCCCTTATGTGTGTCCATTTGTTGTTTCATCTGCGTGTTACCGGCATTTTTTTATAGCAATTTTCATATATAACCCCTTTATACGAAGTATGTTCCAATTTTTTGTAATTTGAAAGAAGTAACGAATCTAACCCTTTTTAGCCGCACATCCATTTTAACTTAGAAAATATGGGCTGGTCCGTTCATTAAGCCCAATCTCCTTTCTTTGTTCATGACTATATATTTTTGTAAAGCTTTTCTTTTCCGCAAAGATCTCGATAACCTTGAACAACAATTGATATGTGTACATTCTTGGCCTATTGAAAACTGTCTTCCACTGGTAGCCCCATGTCATTTTGTGTGGTGCATGCAGATAAGTTTGGGAACATGCCTTTACTTGAAGCCATTCAGAATGGACATGAGCAAGTAGCTTCTTTACTTGCCAAAGCTGGAGCAACCATTGTTGCTAATGATGCTGGTGGACTTCTTTGTTCTACTGTCGCAAGAAGGGGTTTGGGTTTTCTGAAAGGACTTCTGGCTAATGGCATTGATCCAAATGCTAGAAACTATGATCAACGGACTCCACTTCACATAGCTGTCTCAGAAGGTTTGTATCCTTTTGCAGAGGTACTTTTAAATGCTGGAGCCAGTGTTTTTGCCACGGACAGGTATGATATGATCTATTTACGTTGATTCTAAGCTATGACTGTGATTTAGCTACTATTCAGAGATGCCCTGACAAAGTTATTAGACAAGTATTTCTTTCATTGATGTCCACCTTCATAATCTTTGACAATGACACTTTCTCTTTGAGATCTTCTGGGAGTTACTCACCTAAGAATACTTGTTTCGATGATCACTTGGATTAAAATGGAATTATTCATCAAAGCTCACATATAATGCATTTGTTCATTTGCATTTTCATTTTTTATTTTCATTTTTCATCATCTTAGACTATGGGATAATATGTAGATGGGGAAATACTCCGCTTGATGAAGCTCGTACCAGAGGAAATAAGAATTTGATCAGGCTACTTGAAGTTGCAAGAATTTTTCAGTCATCTGAAAACAACTCTGATATATCCGAAGAGATTCAAGGTACTAGTTGATCATTTGTAAGTATAAAATGTATGCGGTAAAATCACTTAAATCTGTACTTATCCCAAGACAAATATTTTGGTGATAATGTTTTACCTTTTTTTTGTTTGATTGTTCATGCTCCTTTTATTTTATGCATTCAAATGCGCTGTTGATTGTCTTTCTCGTTAACTTTATTATATTTTCACTGTACGACAATTGATCATTTTTATCTTTCTCGTGAAAAACAAGAGCATACTTTGGTCAATTTGTTCTTGTTAAGAGAGTCACTTTCCTTTTCCTTTTCCCATCTTCTACCACTCTTTTTCCCCGCCTTTCTTCTTTTCCTTCATGTATTATCCTTAGGATTTTAGTTTTAGCTCACATACATACGATGAATACAATCACTCTATTTCCATTTTATTTAGAGAAAGAAACTGAGTGAGGAAGTCAAAACTAAATTACATTAAAAGTAAAGATGGAAACAAAATCTTCTCAATCCTAAATTTCTACGCATCTAATGTCATCATTCCATGCTCTCTCGTGCAGAAATAAACATTTAAATTTTTTATCATAAAACATTGTCAAGGACTTTTACATGTTTGAAAACGTCTTTAAAACAACTTAATGAAGTACTAAATAAAACAAATGAAACATTAACATCAAAAACATCCTATACTAATTTAAGGTTCACAAATTTATGATAGCCAATCTTAGATCCCAACATTCATTTCAGAATTAGCTTGATCATGACTAATTCAATAAATTGATTTTAACATCAAACCTAAATCAAGGTTTGAAAGAAACATAATACCTAAATCAAGGTAGTTCAACTACAGTGTTCAACTACAACAGTTACACATAAAAGCTAGCTATTACAGTTACACATAAAAGCTAGCTATTACAGTTACACATAAAAGCTAGCTATTACAGTTACACATAAAAGCTAGCTATTACAGTTACACATAAAAGCTAGCTATTAAATACAAATCGAAAAAAATAAGACATAATATAAATAATCTTAAATGTAATTCAACTACAAAAGAGAAAAGGTCATAATTACTTTCCAATGTCAAATATCATTGCTACTTAATTTTTTTTTCTTGATTTAATACTTAAATTTTCATTGCATGGCTTCTTGTAATTGATCCTTTGTATACATGCAATTGAGGAGTGGTTGGATTCATATCACTATGCAGAAGTCATGATCTTTACTTGTGATGTCGTCATCAACAATGCTGAGGTGTCTCGCCTTTACTACCTAAAATTTACTTGTGATGTCGTCATCAACGACTTAGTATTTTAAGAAATATTTAGTGACCCCATTATTGAGGTTTAAGAAATACTCATTAGTGACTCCACTATTTGGGTTTAAGAAATACTCAGTAAGTTGAGGTCAGGGAAATGCAAACACATGTAACTCATGATTAGAGTCCTATCGTTAAAACCATCATGGGTGATCCCATTTATATTGGGGTTAGAGAAATGCAAACACATACGACTCATGATTAGGGACCTATCATTAAAACTATCATAGGGGTGACTTTTAATCCGAACAAAATTGGATGTGTAGTACTTTTCTACACAAGACCGCGAGCGTGGGTCCCCAGGTTGTTCGCACCCACATGGACCAATCATAGTCGAGCTAACTATTCGTAGCAATGTTCGGAGGTTAGCAAACCCTGAGTGTCATGCGATGATCATCATCATACTATACGCGTATCTCACAATCATAAATGAAGAAGTATCTTGATGTATATGAACACACAAAATGCATGAGGTCCCTGTAGTTTTCATCTTTATGTCACAACCCTATGCATCAATTACATATTACTCTAAGTTAACATGCACGTATTGACATTCATACATTCAACCTCATTAACATTAACTAGAGTTCTATCTTTGAAAACTTTTCATCATAATGCATTGTGACACTTAATACATGTACATGATCTTAATATAGAACATCACCATATTAAGTCATTTCATCATCATAAGTCTCACATCATCATCATGTCAACATCTTGTACTATCACATCATCATATAACATCATCACATCATCACATCATCATTTAACGTCATCACATTATCATATAACATCATCATATAACGTCATCACATTATCATATAATATAAAAACATAAATGACACGTGCAAGGACCACTGGCACCTGTCGTCATGCATAAGACAAATTTTCCGACTGAGTCAATATTCTTTCATGGTGCTTGGATCATACAATATAAATATTGTTTGTTATAATATTATTTTCATACAAACAATTTAAAAGCAACTTTTAACACTTTTCAGATTTTTTCTTTTCTTCCCCTTTTTCTTTTTTTTTTTTTTTTTTTTTATACGGTTGTTACGTGTATCATAAATGACTTTTATAAGGACAAGTAACTCTCTATTAGACACTATTTAACTTTTGGTAACAACAAGTATTAAGCACATAAAAACATGAATAGAATAGATGATCAGTCAAAACTGATCGAATCCTAAGGTATAATGGTGGCATCAATCTCTATATAACTAAAAAAAACAATTCCATAATAAAAGGGAGATGATTAAAGGGAAGGAAATATAAGAATTAGTGTTGCGTGTTGATCTTCTGTTTCATTTTTTCTAGTTTCATGAACTTGAGTTTATCCTCCAATAGTCTCTTCCACCTCTCAAAATAATGAGCAAAAATTAGGGTGGTACCTCTCCTAATCTTCCCTCCAAAACAATAAAAATCTGTTAATTTATCGAAATCGAAACAACGTAGAAATTAGATGATATAAATTTTTTGGAATTTGATTTAACATCCTTGTTGAAGAACAGATTCTTTGGATCTAAAATATTCAAGAATCCAATAAACGATAAGGAATCAATCCTAAGAAAATTAAAATTTGAATTTATCTTGATGAGCAATATCAAAAGTAAGAAAAACTTGTTTCCAAACTCAAGATTCAAATCGCTCCACAAGATAATTTGATCAAGACTACTTGAATGACTCTAGCATGCAAAACTAATTTGATCAAGACTACCCGAATGACTCTAGCATGCAAAACTGAAATGTAAAGAAACAAATTTGTGGCTTAGGACGCATAATATGTAATTTTTATTTTAATATTTTAATATCCAAGATCTTTATTCAATGAATGACTATTTATAACCTTGAAAATAAATGTTAAATAAATGTTAAGTAATCTATGGTCAGTTGAAACTCTCATATCTATCAATATCATAATAACAACCAAATTATAACTTAAAACCTTTAAAATTGAAAACTACAACAAAATCTCCACAAATTCAAACATGTATGATATAGTCTTGTCATTCATCATAAAATTTTTGTGGCATGATTAAGACACTTTATTTCATATTATTCTCTTTCTTATGCAAACTTAAAGTCATTTGCTTCTCGTGGTTATCTTCACATTTGTCTTTGCTCCGTAAATGAACGTAGAAGTGAAATGGGAATGATGTTTTTTGTGTAACCCAATGGTCTTGTTCTTCCCATGAATTTAACGTTAGCTCATATGGGAATCAATCATTGAATCTTCCTTTTCAATAAACATTTTAATTTATTACAAAAATTCAAGAGAAAAAAGTAAGTACACTTAATTTGTGTATGTCGTTTTGCATACAAAACATGGTTCTCCTCACAAACTCCAGGCATGGAACCCTCTCTCTTTTTCACTTTTTTTCACTTTCTTTCACTTTTTGTCTCTAATGGACGTGAAACAACATATACTTGCACTCTCTTTACTTGTCTCCACTTCATCACTAGCAATATTTTCATTTGAAACATGGTCTCCAAGCATAAGATGATATTCCTCCCTTGAAATGGATTGTACAATTTGTTTCTCTCCCTTTCTTAAGCTAAGCCCATAAATTCAACTATTGACATAATTTAGACATGTATTTCATGTATCAATGCATTTTATCCGAATTTTCTTGAAAATATAATCTAACTCTCGGATTGGGTTGGGTTATATATATTTTTTTATTTATGTTCGATTAAATTTTTTAGAAATTGAAAATTCGGGTCAGTTCGTGGGTTGACATTTTTTTGGTCAATTTAACTCAACCAGCTCTAAAATAGAGTTACAACCCAACCCAACCCTACCCTACTCTATTTTTAAGATTATTATAAATATTAAAAATATTTGACATTTGTAAATGATATTAGGGACTCATGTTACTGGTGAATGTTTGATATTTAAACTTTAAGAAATTTTATTTATTTATAGAAAATAAGATTTTTTTTACAAACAACCCAACAATAATAGAGGATTGAGTTGAGTTGTGAACTCTATTAAAATTGCTCAAGTTACCAACCCAACAATAATCTAAATCTTCTCCGAAATCTTTGATTCGAATGGCAAAATGCTCTTAGAAAAAAAAAATTATTAATATAAAAAATGAATATATTAGTTAAGTACGAATATTTCTCTAACCCAACTCGTATTCTACTCATATTAAGAGTTATACCACTTTACGAATTACGATAATGAGACTTCATGTGTGTATATATGTCGTATAGTAGGGACGTATAAATCAATTTTCATTCATAACTCGTAAAGTGGTATCCACATTCAAGGCAAGGAGTCTGAGGCATTTTGGGTAATTGAGTCGATCAGTACCCATTGTAGAGAATTCCCAAATGTGTTCCTTGAAGACCTACCATGATTATCGTCTGCTTGAGGGGTGGACTTCAGCCAAACAATTTCTTCTTGTTATATGTTTGTATTCCAAACTATCGATATACTTGAGGCATGTATTTTTTGTGTAGTTATACAATTGCAAAATGAGGTATATATGTCATGTTCTACAATAGGTACCGATCGACTCAACTATCCAAAATGCCTCACACTCCCTAGCTAGTCAACTTTCTTGCCTTGAATGTAGATACTACTTTACGAGTTATGAATGAGCGTCGCTTTATACTTCCCCATTTGCAAGTGAGGTATTATAGCACTTCACGAGTTATGAGTTATAAAATAATCATAGGACTTCATGCGTGTATATATGTCATGTGCATCAAGATACTTCCCCATTATGTTATACTAGTACGGATACGTACCTTCGATATTTATGTTCGTCATGATATCATACGGGTTTTTCTTTTTTGTGGCATGTGGTGATGTGTAATCCATTGTGCCCGACTAGTCAAGCCTAAGGGATACGTATTTGAACCTGCCTAGTGGGGAAGTACTATACATCCAATCCTGGTTGAAACTGGAAAGAGCCTAAGGTCATGTTACGGTTTCAAAAGATAGGTCTCAATCATGTTATGCGTGTGATTGCATTGCTAACCCCAATAGTCTCAATAGTGGAGTGACTTACTGAGTATTTCTTAAAATACTCAAAGTTATGTGCTACTCTCATATTTTCAGGTAAAGGTAAAGCTCCCATGCACGGATGATGGTGAATGTTGGAAAGGTCATGGAAGTCAGGATAAATCATGATAGGTTAGTAGCATTGAATTTAATTAGTAGTTGATAGGTGTTTTATTCCAATTTATTTATCTAAATATTTTAGTCCATGACCTTATTTTAAAAGTATTTATTATGAGATTCTGCATATGTGTTCAAAACATGCATGTAGTGGCGTCACTAATTAAGGGTAAGAAAATTAGTGGCGTTACATATCAATAGGGTTTTACCCTCTTATTGACCTTAGGAGGACTTGGTTTATGATTAGATCATAAATAAATTGTTCATTATAAAATGAAGGTAAAAAAATGCAATTATAAGGGTAAAACATACTTTTGACTCAACTATAATTATGAACGGCTAGTGAAGATTGACTTGTTTATAAGGATTATATCAATGGACATAACTTGTTTTATAATGCATAAGAGTGAAACTCTAAGTCCATAGTGGAGCGACCTATATTTAATTAATGAAAATTGATGAATTAATTTTATATTATTAGAGCTTATAATCAATAAATTCACAACATTTCTAAGGGTTCAAATTAATATTTAAGATATTAGATACATTAAAAATATATTTATTATATTTGATATATTAAATATTAAAACCGTTAATATTAGTTAAATATATAGGCCATATTTATAACGTAATTTGATTTGAATAAGATATCCAAGAGATATTCAAATATGGGACTGATCTTCCACCTTCTCTTCTTTTAAAACTCTCTTTCTCTAGTTCATTGGAGATTTTATTTTAAAGGCTCCCACAAGTCTTAGCTTTGTGTTCGACTCATAACAAGGAAGATGTTGTGGCATTTGGAAGAACTTTTACGTCGTTGGAATAGAAGGTTGCAATGTGTGGTTCTACCAAGTTAGAGTTATTACTCTTATATTTATTGCTTTATTTTATTTTTTTAATAAAATCAAAACGGTTCCCAATGTTTCAGCTGTGAGAATAAAGAGTTTATTCTCTTCTGAGCGTGTGCTAGCACGTTATCAAGCCTAGGGAATACATATACGAGGCCTTCTAATGGGTTCATATGCACGTGTGTGGACCATGTGTAGAAAAGTACTATTCATTCAACAATGTTCGGACTCCGACTAAAAAGTGGAATCCAAAAAAAAATTTATGAAAAGATAAGCCTGGTTAAAATGTCATTACTAGCCCACTAGGGTTAAGCCCAACCATTGTATGAATAATTATATTTAGGATTTAGGATTTTAGAAATAAATTTAGGAAAATGATTTAGGAATTTTAGGAATAAATTTAGTAACATGATATAGGTATTTTAGGAAAAAGTTTAGAAATTTTAGGAATAGATTGACTACCGTGTAAATACCCTTCATCCTACTTAGTTCATCATCCCAAGAAATCCCAAGCAACACACAGTATAGTTTCTATCGAGTGTCTTGTAAATCTCTTCTCGATTGGTCTTAATAAAGTGTGCGAGTGTTTCCCACAGAAAGTTGTGTTCAACAATCTGGTATCAAAGCGAGGTTAGTGTAGGTTATCTGATCTCTTGGAATTCTTAGTATGCTTTGTGGTTGCAACTCTGTCTGATCTTCCACATCAGAAACGATTTCTTGAGATTAGTAGTGAGTGAGTTTCTTTTGTGTCGTGAGTAGTCTGTGACTCTGCAAGTCTTGTATCGAAAGAGCTTGTTTGGTATTACTGAGGTATAGCTAGCACGATGGGTGATTTCCAAATCATTGGAGGAATCAAGAAACTCAATAACAACAACTACAACACGTGGGCAACATGCATGATGTCCTATTTACAAGGACATGATCTTTGGAAAATCGTTGGCGGGTGTAAAACTACGCCGCCAAAGGAGGATTCTAATGGCGCCTTGCGCAAATGAAGAATCAAAGCAGGCAAAACAATGTTTGCCTTGAAGACCACAATCGGAGAAGAGATGTTAGAATATATTTGGGATGACAAGACACCGAAAGAAGCATGAGACACGTTCATGATGTTGTTCTCAAAGAAGAACGATACAAGACTACAACTTCTAGAGAACGAGTTGTTGTCAATTTCACAACGTGACATGACGATTGCTCAGTACTTCCACAAGGTCAAGTCGATCTGTCGAGAGATTACTGAACTAGACCCGAAGTCCGCCATTGTTGAATATCGAATGAAGAGGATTATAATCCATGGATTGCGACCAGAATATAGAAGCTTTATTATTGTTGTACAAGGATGGCCCACTCAACCATCACTTGTAGAGTTCGAAAATTTGTTAGCCAGCCAAGAAGTCATGGCTAAACAAATAGGAGGCATCACATTGAAGGGTGAAGAAGAAGCACTCTACACAAGTGAAGGCCAGAGCAATAATAGGTCGTCTACCAAACGTGGATACAATGGTGACAAAAGAAGAAGTCACCAAGGAACTGTACAACCAGGGAGAGTTCAGAAGAACGATAACAATAACTCTCAAGAGAAAAGATTTAAGGGTATTTGCTACAATTGCGGGAAGAAGGGCCACATGTCCAGAGATTGTTGGTCCAAGAAAAAATTTGTCGAAAGCAATGTGGCATCCTCCAACATGGAGATGGAGGAGGAATGGGATGCAGAGGTACTGTATGCTATAGAAGAAGATGAGCTAGCACTCATGACGATGATGAGAGACCATATCGATTATGAGAATGATTGGATCATTGATTCAGGATACTCAAACCACATGATTGACGATCAAAGTGGTACAATGGAAGAGGTGTGGCCCTCAGAGAAGGAAGTATTACCAGACCTTGAGCAAATTAAAGAAATTCTTCTAACGGGAGAGCAAACTGAAGAGATTCTTCCACATAAGACGGGGGAGTAAACTGTACACATTTGCTTAAGTGCTGATGTGCCTGAAAATTCAAGTGACACTAGTGTTGGTGAGCAAGAAGTGACTCAACCAAGCGAACCTAGTGAAAATGAAATGACACCTCAACAACCCAAACATTAAAAAATAATCCTAAAGCCAAATCCAAAGTATGTCAACGCAGTAGAAGACGAAGTTAATGAGCCGGAGACATATGAAGAAGCATCACAAAACTCAACTTGGCAGAAAGCGATGAAGGAAGAAATTATAGCCCTGGAACAAAATCAAACTTGGGAATCAGTGCCAAGACCAAAAGATACCAAACTCATCTCTTGCAAGTGGGCTTACGAAATAACGTGTCTCTCGAATGGATCAATTGAGAGATACAAGACTCAACCTATAGCTCGAGAGTTTTGTCAACAATATGGACTAGACTATGATGAAATGTTTAGTCCAGTGGTGAAGATCACTATTGTACAAGTTCCTCCAGCATTGTTAATAAAGATTGGAAATTTTGGCAGATGGATATGAAGAATATTTTATTGCATGGAGAGTTGGACGAGGAGATCTACATGAACCAACCAAATGGATTCGAAAATGAAGTTGGAGTCATTAGTCAGTATATGCAAAAGAAGCCTCATTTGGATGCGGCCCGACGGACCTGGAGATATGTCAAACGGTATCACGATACTCAAAGGTCCAGTATCGGAGAAACAGAGTACAAAGCAGCAACTAGAGCAGCTCAGAAAAGTATATTGCTGAAACTCTTGATGGAAGATTGGCACCAGAAAAGTGAGTATCCAATACCACTTCATTGCAACAATCAATCTGCGATTCGCCTAGCAGAAAATTCGGTGTTTCACGCTAGAACAAAGCATGTGGGGTACACTACCATTTCATTAGAGAGAAAGTCTTGAAGGAAGAAATCGAGATGCAGCAGATCAAGACAGATGATCAAGTGGCAGACTTGTTTACAAAAGGGTTGAATACTGGCAAACATGAGAGTTTTCGCTGTCAGCTCAACATGGTGCAACGAATGAGGACTAGTGTTGAGGGGGAATGTTAAAATGTCATCATTAGCCCATTAGGGTTAAGCCCAACCATGAGTAATTATATTTATGATTTAGGATTTGAAATAAATTTAGGAAAATGATTTAGGGATTTTAGAGGAATAAATTTAGGAAAATGATTAAGTTATTTTAGGAAAAAGTTTGAGAAATTTTAGGAATAGATTGACTATAAATACCCCTATCCTACTTAGTTTATCGTCCCAAGAAATCTCCCAAGCAACACAAAGTAGTAGTTTCTGCCGAATGTGTTGTAAATCTCTTCTTGATTGATCTTAATAAAGTGTGTGAGTGCTTCCTACAGAAAGTTGTGTTCAACAGGCCCTACCACAATTGCATGTGATAACAGTTTTTGACACCAACATGGAGTATTAACAAGTTTTTTTTAAATACTCTAGCCATGTTGGCTATTTATTTTTCCAAGTCATGGCTAAGACACTCATAAAAAGATGACTATTGTGGATACCATGAAAATGAAGATAGGGTAGATACATTTTGCATTTTAGTTGTAGCCCTTAGAGATCATGGTGTTTCCATTCTTCTAAAAATCTTCTTGTTTCAACTTCTATTAGCCATTTGCTCATGACCCAATTTTTAAGGTTTTGAATCTCAAATAGTGAGAAAAAACGATCAAACAAAGAAAAAAAAAAAGAAAAAAAAAATACAGTAAAAATTTTAAATCAAATTAAAACAAACAACACCACAATTAAAATAAAAACGAAATTCAACTAAAACTAGTGTTATTTAAATTTATTACAGATGAAAAATGGGTTCGAGTTACCATTACAAAAAAATCAAAATGTAAGGATTGGACAACACCCTAGGATGATCCCCATTGTGACCACTTAGCTTTTCAACAATCCCCCACCTCAACTAGCAACCTAGGAACCCCTACAAAAAAAAAAAAAAAAAAAAAAAAAAAAAAAAAAAAAAAAAAAAAAAAAAAAAAGGTGTGAGTGTAAAAAGTACTCAATCCTATCTCTAGACTTTTATTGTACTCTTATCCTAGTAAGTTACCATAAACTTTTCTTTAGGCTCTAAGAAGTTTGGGTATAGTTTTATAGATATCTAAGTTTCTCAGAAGGTCTCGAAGTTCCAAGTGGTTCTCTTACATGTTATAGACCTTATTTGGGTCGAAAAGGTGTTCATCAAATTCTAGTGCTGCATATCTCTTGGATGGAGAATCTCATCTCAGGTGAACCTGCTTTTTGTTCTCATACTGAGTAAGTTTGCATAGCTACAACAATGAACATTCGATATCCTAGGTTGAGATCTCATTGAAAAGTATGGTATCTGGTCTCAACACATTTGTGTAAAGTTAATTGGTGACCCTTTTACCTGAAAAATCATACAATCAACACTTAGGGGAGCCATCTTGTGTGTCTGCCCGTTATTGAGTCTACTTGTATGGTCCATCGCCCCTCTCAATGATGGTTTACAGTATAGTGAGCTTGTTGAGAGGATCCCAGACTGTTTTTGCACATAATAGTGGCAACTACCATGAGCTTATTTGTATAGTTCCTCGTCTCCTCTAAAAGGTAGTTTACAACTCTCTACCTGCTTCTAGACATAGTCTTGAGTATTCAAGTTGATACTGTTTCACACTGCTAGAGGTCTCATTAGATCTCTTAAATTTCTTTGGGTATTGTGGAGGTTTACTAGGTTCTTAGGGACATCTAGGCAATTTAAATCTCATTTTGCAATTTTTAGGATTCTTAGAACTAGCTTATCGAGCTAATCCAGCCTCTAGGTGCACTTAGGTCTGGACCTCTAATCGCCACTTAAGATCCTAAATGCTTGGTCTACTGATAAAGTATTGACCTAGGTCAAAGTGAAAACCACTCTAGCTCTCACACCTTAAGCTTAATTTATTTTCTCTTGCATCCTTTATTAGGGAGATATCTCACACCTTAAGCTTAATTTATTTTCTCTTGCATCCTTTATTAGGGAGATATCTCACACCTTAAGCTTAATTTATTTTCTCTTGCATCCTTTATTAGGGAGATATTCTTATCAATCACTTAAAGCATTGAAAACATAGTTCTCGCAATCTTGCCATCTTTCTTGTTTCTTGACGGTTTTCGACGATTCAAATATTTAGATCAAATAGTTTCAAACTTTTTGAGAAACATTCATGAAAGAGCCATGGCCAGAAAATGACTCATTGTGGCAAGATCGGATTACCTCACCAGTTAAGTTTCTTTCCTCCCACCATTTTTCTCTCTCTTTTTTTTTTTAAAAAAACTTTTCTTCTCCCTGATGGTTGACTTTAGCCATTTTTTTCCCTAATTTTTTTACTATATAAAAAATTTTAAGAAAAAAAATTGGGTAGAAAGTTTAAGTTCATGATAGTGTTTTTAATAAATCTTTTTAAATGATTTTTTTTTTTTTTTTTTTTTTTTTTTTTTTTTTGCATATTTGGGCATGTCATATCTGTGATAACCACTTTATGAATAATGTAATCTAAGTAGTAACCTTATATTTTTTTTGTACCGTGACAATATTAAATTTAAAATAAAATAAACAAAATTATTATTAAAAATTAAGTGGGGTTAAAGGCATAAATCCCAAAAAAAAAAAGAAAAAAAAAAGAAAAAGGGCTAAAAAGTGGTTGGATCTGGCGGTAGAGGGGAGTAGCCAATGGAGAGTAGGTCGCACAGAAGAGTGTGATGATGATGTTGTCGATTGAAGGCTGCGAGTTAAGTACACGTCATAAAGTTAATCAAATTCATGAATTTGGAGATTTGAATTGAAGAATATAAATTCTGGGTCGTGCAGAATAAATCTGAGTAAGTAAGTAAGTAAATAAACAAAAATAAAATAATAAAGAACACATAATGTAGGGATAGAGCCAAAAGTGTGACTGAATATATATACACAAATACATACATTGAACTAGTGGACAGAGTAAATATGCCCCCCCACCCCACCCCACCCCACCCCACCCCACCCCGCCCCGCCCCGCCCCACCAGAGATATAATAAGCACGTAATCCAATATACGCCTTGAACTGTCATTTCTATGAGGGTACATCAACAGTAATCCAAACATTCTCATCCTCAAATGGGTTTTAAAGCATTGATAAAAGGGCATCAACATCATGAACAGTTAAGGATTTGGAGTTTTTTGGTACCAAAAGTGATGGAACCAATAGTAACTACAAAAAAGAGGTAAGAGGAAGGAAGAGAAGGGGCCTGTGATGATGTACATCATTTTTTTTTTTGTACTAACAATGAAACCCATTATTCGAGAAACCCCTTCGAAGTGTTACTTTCACGATGTGTAAAAAGCCATCAACGAAGAGAATAGGGAACAGAAAGCCCACACTCACTGCCATCCATTTACTCCTCCTCTGACTCCCACTGTTCATTCTAAAATATATGCATTTTTGCATGGGTCACTTATTTTGGGCATCTCCCAAAATAAATATGCAACTCCCTTCTAATGCTTTAATCACCCTTCTTTCTACTTTCGGCTGCTTTACCAACCTCCAATGGACTCTGGGAACCATTCTACAGACCAACCACTTCGTGTCCAACTCCAACTAAAACACGAGGAAGAAGACGATGGCGTGGACGGAGATATGCTGCGTACGAGAATTTCTAGCCACCCCTTATATGGCCTCTTACTTGAGACTCATCTCAACTGTTTGAAGGTGAGTTTACTTATTTGTATTCATGATAAAATTAGTAGTCATTTGTTGTATGTTTGTGTGTTCAGGTTGGAGGAATTGGTGAATTGGACCGAGGTTATTTGGCTATGGATTTGATGGAACACCGAGAAAACGAGATCAGATGCTTGAATACGCTTAACCAATCGGAGCTAGATCGCTTCATGGTATGGTATTAACTACATATCATTCGGAATTCGAACTTTATAATAAGTATCATCACGTTTGAATCATTGGATGTCGAAAGATTAGTAAACCGTTAAAAATAATTACATGTCATATACAAGTGCATTGTTGACACATGACTTAATTTTAGGGAAACTTACCAATCGTAGAGCATTTCTAAGAGAAGAATTGTTAAGTCGTCTGTCCTAAGTTTTATTTCAAAAGTCGAAAAGAATTGAGATTAATGTATTTTTAGTACAAAGGGTCGAGGATTGTTGGGGAGAAATCCCACATGGGCTAATTTAGGGAATAATCATAGGTTTATAAGTAAGAAATACATTTTCATTGGTACGAGACCTTTTGGGAGAAGCCCAAAACGAAGCCACGAGAGCTTGTGCTCAAAGTGGACAAAAATGATATGGTGTGTTGAGACTGAAGGAGTTATGTGTGCAGGAAAGCTATTGCTATGCATTGAGCATGCTGAAAGAAGCAATGGAGGAATCTCAGTTAAAATCGATGGCATTCATAAACAGCATGAACTCGCAACTAAGGGAGCTGACGGCGACGGGTGCGGCAGCCAAGAAACCCACCGCGGCCTCATCTTCTGCTGCTACTAGCGACACAAAGTGAAGGCAATTAGGAAGTGTAGAGTACATAACGGACATGAGTTGTTCTCTAACCCACCCTACCTACTTGTGGAGTACGGACCCAGGTCTCTAACAGGGATATGTAAGAATGGCTGTAATATGATCAGTAGCTTCTGTTTTTCACATTAAGTAGGGTAATTTGGCTGCCTATCTAGACCATATTAATGCTTGGGGATAATAATATTCATCTATATAACTATAATTCATGCAAAATTATTCATGTCTATATTGGTAGTTTATCAAAATTATTCAACTCAACTATATTTTAAGAATATTATATATTAAGACATTTGACGAGGGTAATTGAAATTAGTGATAAGCTATGAGTTGTAAAATTTTAGTTATTAATGTAATATGTTCGTAGACAAATAATATTTTTTTTAATAGGTATTCAAAGAACAACCTAACAATTCAATTAAAAAATAGAAGATTGGATTGAGGTGTGAAACTCTATTTAAGTTATTTAGGTCACTATTAAAGAAACTGTTATTAGGGTGAAATAAATAAGTGATTTTAGTGGGAAAAGAGATAAATGAACTATGTGCTTTTATTCATCGAGTTAGCAAATTTTTACCTACATTGGAATGACAAATTACTAAAGTAAATGCAAAATTATAGGTAAAACACAATAAATTAACTAATTAAGGAGAAGTTCATGCATATGTAGACGAGGAACACTGTATTTATTAGTAACAAGACATGTTGTTATCACTCTAGAATCTTCATTATGAGACTCCCATGGAAGGGAAGTACATTTTGGGTCTAGATATTTCTTCAAATTGTGGTTCTAGTTATTCTCGTTGTTGGGTAAGCTATTGTATCCACCCCTTCTTTGAGCTTTCTTGAAAGAGCTTCAATGAAAATTCTTGATTTTGCTAGATTTTCTGAAATTAAGTTTATCAATAAATTCTTCTCCTGATTTTGCTAGATTTTCTTATTTAATTTAATAAAAATATTACTTGCGTTGAGAATTAAAAAGAACATTTTGGTCTTCTGCAATACTTTCAAATTCTTATATAATTTAATGAAAATATTACAACTTCTTTAAGAATAATAATAATAACATTTTTTTCTTTTACAACACCTTCAAATTCTTATTCCTTAATTTAATAGAAATATTACAATTTGATTCAAAAAAAAATTAAAACTATAGTTTTACCCTTCTTTATGTTACGAACTTTTCTCGGACATTACAAATTCTCTCTCCCTAAGAATTTTTCGTTGAGGATTGTTGGGAGTGAGTTCTACAATGGCTAATTTAGGGAATGATCATGGGTTTGTAAGTAAAGGAATACATATCCATTGGTATGAGACCTTTAGGAGAAGCCCAAAGCAAAGCCATGAGAGCCTATGCTCAGCTCAAAGTGGACAATATCATACCATTGTGGAGAGTCGTGATTCCTAACATGATATCAGAGCGAGATTAGTGTAGGTTGTCTGATCTCTTGAAATTCTTAGTATGCTCTATGGCTGCAGCTCTATCTGATCTTCCACATTAGAAACGATTTCTTGAGATTATTAGTGAGTGAGTTTCTTTGTGTCGTGAGTAGTCGGTGACTCTGCAAGTTTTGTATCGAAAAGGCTTGTTCGATATTACTGAGGTATTGCCAACACGATGGGTGACTTCCAAATCGTAAGAGGAATCAAGAAACTCAACAACAACTACAACACGTGGCAACATGCATGATGTCCTATTTACAAGGACAGGGCCTTTGGGAGGTTGTTGGCGGGAGTGAAACTACGCCACCAGAGGAGGATTCTAACGGCGCCTTGCGCAAATGGAGAAACAAAGCAGGCAAAGCAATGCTTGTCTTGAAGACCACACTCGAAGAAGAGATGTTAGAGCATATTTGGGATGACAAGACACCGAAAGAGGCATGGGACACGTTCGTGATATTCTCAAAGAATAATGATACGAGACTACAACTTCTGGAGAATAAGCTATTATCAATTTCATAACGTGACATGACGATTGCTCAATACTTCCACAAGTCAAGACGATCTACCAAGAGATTACTAAACTAGAACCGAAGTCTGCAATTGGAGAAGATCGAATGAAGGGTGAAGAAGAAGCACTATATACAAGTGAAAGTCGGAGCAATAATAAGTCATCTACCAAACATTGATACAAAAACAGTGACAAAAGAAGAAGTCATCAAGGAACTGCACAACTACACAAGTGAAAGTTGGAGCAATAATAAGTCATCTACCAAACGTTGATACAAAAACGGTGACAAAAGAAGTCATCAAGGAACTGCACAGCCTAAGAGAGCTCAAAAGAATGATAACAAGAGTTCTCAAGGTCGGAGCAATAATAAGTCATCTACTGTAACGACCCAAATCCACAGCTAGCAGATATTGTCCTCTTTGGGCTTTCCCTTTCGGGCTTCCCCTCAAGGCTTTAAAACGCGTCTGCTAAGGGAAGGTTTCCACACCCTTATAAATGGTGGTTTGTTCTCCTCCCCAACCAATGTGGGACATCACAATCCTGTAACGACCCAACTTATCATATAAGTAGCGGTCAGGACCGTTACGAAAAATAATGTGATTTATTTGGAAAAGAATGAAAACCATGCAAAACGATCATTTATATTTAAAATCAAAGGGAAATCTTGTGTGACTGCCTAGTTCCCATAAACTAGGCGTCCACAACATAGTTTAAATTAATAACAAAAGTGTGAAAACGTCTCTCCAACAAAATGAGACTACAAAAAAAAAAAACATAAAAATCCTTGAATCGCCCCGTGACTGACTTTGGCATCCTACTCGTCACCTCCATGCCACAGCTTCGCCTATTTTAAAAACAGGATGAATATAAAAATACTCAGTAAGGAACTCCCCTATTGGGGTCAACATATAAATCGTCATAAGACGATCAACCAAAACACGCAGCAGGTGATTATTTCCACCACAACATCAATGCTACCTTTACTCCTTAAAGTGGTTATTTCTAGTTGGTTACTCGAAACACACAGCGTGTAACCCTTACCTTAATAGTCGTTTTCTAGAATCACCCCAAAGGTGACTATTGGTGGCTAGTTACCCGAAACACACAGCATGTAATTATTACCACAAACTCCTTAACCATTGCTACCTACAAGCACAATATCCGATAATAGACACCTAACCAGACTACCCAACCTAACCATATTACACAACAATCAGATTACACAGAAATCATATTACACACAATTACACACAGCGATCAGATTACCCACAACGATCAGATTACACACAGTAATCAGATTACACACAGCAATCAGATTACACATAGCAATCAGATTACACTCAGCAATCAGATTACACTCAGCAATCAGATTACACAGCACCTAGCCATAGGACAATTTTGTTCGACCCATTTTTCAAAAAAACAAAACGTTTAGTTTCAACAGGCGTGTCCCTTACTTGAGGAGCTGCTTTCTTGGCCTTTCCTAATCAACGACGGTCTGACTCCCCTCGAACTGATCCTTCTTCCTATGTAGTCGTTGAATCTTTGCTGCGTTTAATTCTCTTGATGTCGGTTCTGGCAACGACGATGGCGTTTCCTCGCGGTGGCGATGTGGGTGCTGGACGGGGGTTTTCTGATGTGGGAAGGGGCACGGAGCGGTGTAGGGAACAATCGGCTGTGGGATCGTGAACGTTGGGTGGTAACAGCTTAAGGAAGAAAAGTGAAAAAGAGAGAAGGAAGGGTGGCAGTCGGAGGCAGAAAGAAGGAAGAGCGGCGAGCGGGAGCGACGGCAGAAAGAAGGAATAGCGGCGAGCGGCGGCTGGCTAAGGGTTTGGCTCTCATGCTGAACCCTAGGGCTTATTTTTTAGAACTCTTATTTTGTAATTGGGCCCAAAACGTGGGCCTTACAATATTCCCCTCCAAAAAGAAACTTTTGTCCTCGAAATTCACTTAAATACACAAGGCTTGCGCTACTTACTTTCCGCTCTGAAGAGCTCAAGGTACTTGCTCATCATTTCCTCTTCTCGTTCCCAAGTGGCTTCTTCAAGCTGGTGATTCCGCCATAATACCTTGACCAATGCAATCTCTCGATTACATAGGGTTTTCACTTTCCTATCCACAATTTGCACTAGTTCTTCCTCATAGTTCAAACCCTTATCCAACCGTAGAGGTTTGAAATCTATCACATGCGATGGGTCAGATATGTATAGTCGCAACATCGATACATGGAACACATTGTGGACTCTTGAGACTACAGGTGGTAGGGCCAACCGGTAAGCTACTTGTCTCACTCGCTCCAAGATCTCAAATGGTCCAATGAAGCATGGGCTTAACTTTCCTTTACGCCCGAACCTAAGACCGCCTTTCATGGGAGCCATCTTAAGGAATACTTTGTCTCCCACCTCAAACTCCAAATCCCTTTGTCTCACATCGGCATAACTTTTTTGCCTGTTTTGGGCCGTACTCATTCTAGTTCTTATTTTCTAGATAGCCTCATTAGTTGCTTGCACTAAGTCAGGGCCCAACAACTTGCGTTCTCCCACTTTATCCCAACACACTGGGGATCGGCACTTCTTATCGTATAAAGCCTCAAAAGGTGCCATACCCAACGTCGCTTGATAACTATTGTTATAAGCGAACTCTATGAGATGCAAGTGTGTGTCCCAGCTACTGGCAAAGTCCAACATACAGGTCCGTAACATGTCCTCTAGAATTTGGTTTAAGCGTTCAGTTTGCCTATCCGTCTATGGGTGGAATGTTGTACTAAACTCTAGCCGTGTACCCAACGCTTTCTCCAAATCCCTTTGTCTCACATCGGCATAACTCTTTTGCCTGCTTTGGGTCGTACGCATTCTAGTCCTTATTTTCTGAATAGCCTCATTAGTTGCTTGTACTAAGTCGGGGCCCAAGAACTTGCGTTCTCCCACTTCATCCCAACACACTAGGGATCGACACTTCTTCCCGTATAAGGCCTCAAAAGGTGTCATACCCAACGTCGCTTGATAACTATTGTTATAAGAGAACTCTATGAGATGCAAGTGTGTGTCCCAGCTACCGGCAAAGTCCAACATACAGGCCCATAACATGTCCTCCAGAATTTGGTTTACGCGTTCAGTTTGCTCATCCGTCTGTGGGTGGAATGTTGTACTAAACTCTAGCCATGTACCCAGCGCTTTCTGAAGGCCTTCCCAAAACTTTGATGTGAAACGGGGATCTCTATCTGACACAATGGATACCGGTACCCCGTGCAATCTTGTTACTTCCTTCAAGTACAACTGAGCTCATTTATCCACGGAATAAGTAGACTTCCCTAGCAGAAAGTGAGCTGACTTTGTGAGCCTATCAACCACAACCCATATAGCTGTGTACCCTCTGGCCGTCCTCGGTAATCCCATGATAAAGTCCATGGCGATGTTCTCCCACTTCCATTCAGGAACGCTAAGTGGTTGTAATAGCCCCGCCAGCTTCTGCCTTGGGGCTTTGACTTGTTGACAAACCAGACACTTGCTCACAAACTCGGCCACATCACATTTCATATTCTGCCACCAATAATGTCATTTCAAATCCTGATACATCTTGGTACTGCTAGGATGTAGGGCGAATGGCAAGTGGTGAGCCTCGGTTAGGATTTCTACCTTCAGTTCTTCTTCATTTGGCACACACAACCGCCCATGGTACAAGAGCCCCCCATCGGCTGTCAATGAAAACTCCTCTGTCTGATTGACATCTATCAAATGTCTTTTTCCAACCAAATCTAGATCATCATGTTGTTTATCAATAAGACGTTGCCTCAAGGTCGGTTGTATCGTTAATTGGGCCAATTGAGCGGCAACCACCCCACGGCCACCGCTACACCAGTGCGTTCAAGATCCTACTTGATCGCTTTTTGTGTGGTGATTAGAGTAGACGTGTGTGTTGATTTTCGGCTCAACGCATCAACTACCACATTTGCCTTTCCCGGGTGATAGAGTATCTCCACGTCATAGTCTTTAACCAACTCCAACCACCTGCGTTATCTCATGTTTAACTCCTTCTGAGTAAAGAAGTATTTAAGACTCTTGTGGTCAGTGAAAATTTGGGTCCTTTCTCCATAAAGGTAGTGTCTCCAAATCTTTAGTGCAAATACCACTACTGCGAGTTCTAGGTTGTGGGTGGGATAGTTTTGCTCGTATTCTTTTAGTTGACGCGAAGCATAGGCGATAACCTTCCCATGTTGCATGAGGACACACCCTAACCCCCTTTTTGAAGCATCACTATATACTACAAGGCCTCCATCTCCTGATGGCACAGTAAGTATCGGGGCTGTTACTAACCTCTGTTTAAGTTCCTGGAAACTATCCTCGCACTGATAATTTCAAGTGAACGACTTTCCTTTCTTGGTCAACTCAGTGAGGGGGGTGGCGATCTTGGAGAAATCCTACACAAACTGCCGATAATACCCTGCTAGACCAAGGAAACTTCGTACCTCAGTCACTGTGGTTGGGCGTGGCCAATTCGTCACCGCTTCAATCTTTGCTGGGTCTACGGTGATTCCGATTTATGAAACTACATGCCCAAGAAATCCAACCTGGTCTCCCTAGAATTCACACTTGGAGAACTTTGCAAACAACTTGTTCGTTCTCAGAGTGGTCAACACTTTCCTGAGATGTTCCTCGTGTTGTTCCCTAGTCTTGGAATACACAAGGATTTCATCGATGAAGACGATCACGAAGTTGTCTAAGAATTCTCTAAACACTTTGTTCATCAACCCCATAAATACTATTGGAGCGTTGGTCAAACCAAATGACATTACCTTAAACTCGTAATGTCCATACATTGTGTGAAAGGCTGTCTTTGAGATATCACTCTCCCTAATCCTCAACTGATGGTAGCTTGACCGTAAGTCAATCTTTGAGAACACAATTGCTCCTTGCAACTGATCGAACAGGTTGTCGATCCAGGGTAAATGATACTTGTTTTTAATTGTCACTTTGTTAAGTTCTCGATAGTCCATACATAAGCGTATAGAGTCGTCCTTCTTCTTCACAAATCACTGGGGCTCCCCAAGGAGACAAACTTGGTCGTATAAAGCCTTTGTTTAGTAGCTCTTGAAGCTGCAACTTTAGTTCTTTCAGTTCAGCGGGGGCCATTCTGTATAGGGCTCTTGATATAGGGGTTGTTCCTGGCTTAAGTACAATTTCGAATTCCACCTCACGCTCCGGGGGTAGGCTTGAGAGATCTTCTGGGAACACGTCGACGAATTCTCTCACTACTGGTACTGAGTTAATGCTCGCCTCGGTTCACCCTAATTCCACCACATGAGCTAATATCCCATAAGCACCCTGGGATAACATCTTCCTTGCCTTTAATGCTGAAACTATTCTCGAGACCATTCCCACCCTGGTCCCCTTGAATTTGAAGCTTGGCTGACTAGGAGGTCTGAACACAACCTCCTTGTTGAAGCAATCAATGGATGCATGGTTTTTAGCTAACCACTCCATCCCTAAGATAACGTCAAAATTGGCCATATCTAAGACTATCAGCGTCACATCCATCGTGTGGTTTGACACACACAATTGACAATCCTTTACCCTCTTGAAGGCTTCCATACTTACCCCTGCCAAAGTACCCACAGACAACCCGTACCCTAGCGGTTCAACTTCTCTTGCGTGTTTTACAAGATTAGTGGAGATAAAAGAGTGGGTTGACCTAGAATCAAATAAGACCCATGCGTAGTACCCGACTGCAGTGTCGGAATTTTCTGCCTCCTAGCGAGTGGTAGCATACATTCGCCCCTGTTGCGGAGCTGGCCTTGGGTTTGAGGTCAGTTGGTTACCATGGGGTCTATTGGTACTAGTTGCTCTCTCTTGGGTGTAATGCACGACAACGTGACCTTCTTGACAGTTGAAACATACCCTATTCTTAAACCTGCACTGTCCTGGGTGACGTCTCCCACAGTTCGTGCAACGTGGTCTATCACGTGGTGTGTTATGTGGGCAAGCCTTTGGTTGCCTGCGCTCTTGGTTTAAATTTGTCTTGGCTTGGTGCCAAGGTACCTTTGAGGAGGTAGGTGACATTTGCTCTCTCTTTCTCTTCTGGTCAACCGACGTGTTTAAGTGAGTTTGGGTGTCTTCTGTTGGATATTCCCTATCGTCGAGCGTCTCGACAAGTCAGAGTGTTGTTGCATAGTTAGGTGGAAGGTCAGCTGACACCACCCCTCGGACATCGGGTCGCAAACCCATAACAACACATTCTACTTTCAGCTCTTCTGTTGAGACCATTATTGGGGCGAAATGGGACAGATGGATGAACTATCGTTCATACTCCTCTACTGACCTATTTTCCTACTCTATGCTTAGGAATTCACATTGCTTCTTCTATCGCACCACTGGTTTGAAGTATTTTCGGAGGAACTCTGCTCTAAACTACTTCTAGGTGATGTCATCTTCGTCTACAGCAATCGCCCGGGAGGCTGATTGCCACCACAGTTTAGCATCTTCGCGTAATAGGTAGGTCACGCAAGTTAGTCTATGTTCCTCCAGACACTTCATGCGTCGAAAAAATTTCATCAATAGCCGACAACCATAATTCAGGTACAACAGGGTCCTTGGATTTTTCCTCGAATACTTCGGGGTCCCGACGTTTGAAAGCTCGAAAATACTTACTTTCTTCTGATGCGTCTGCGTCCCCCCGGTTGTGATGGGTCGTCTGCTTGGCACTTTGCACTAAGGTCGGGATCAGTTGTGCCAATTGCCCATTAGTTTATGCCATGGATTGCATCAGTCCCATCATCACAGTCATATTAGGTACTTCCGGAGTATCAAGGTTTGCTCTCGGTAGATCAGATGGGGGAACTCCTATCCCCGAATTTGGGTTCGCATATACTGACTGTTCTTGAAGTGGGGTCTCTAAAGATGGGTTCTCCTGTACCCTTGCCGGCCCACTTCGAGCACGTTTAGTTTTCCACTTTGTTACTTGGCCAGACATCCTTTCACTTATTTCGTTCCTAATCCACAATTAATTACCTTGTAAAATTTCATTTTTTTCAGCCGAGTATTATGCAACGTGTATTGTTCACTACTTTATGACTGACGAGTACATAAAACCACACATGTAGTCAATCAAAACATCAATACTCGACAATACATATTCGTACATCAAGCAACATGCATTATCCACTAATTTTGATTTACAAGCGTACATAAAATCACCCATGATAACCAATGTAATTTCAATATTCGACAATACATATTCCTCCATTTTATGGCCAAGCGTACCTGGAAGTGACGAGGGTTTGCCGTTCAGTCATGGGCGACTCTTTGGCTTACGATGTAAGCAGTCTACAGAATCCCATAACTGGGCTCTGATACCAACTGTAACGACCCAACTTATCATATAAGTAGCGGTCAGGGCCATTACGAAAAATAATGTGATTTATTTGGAAAAGAATAAAAACCATGCAAAACGATCATTTATTAGAAATCAAGTGCGAGGTACCCTTTAAAAAATTTAAAAAAAAAAAAAAAAAAAAAAAAAAAAAAAAAACAATGCCACCTAAAGATATTCAAAACAAAGTAGGAAAATTAAAATAAAAAGGAAATCTGGTGTAACCGTTCCCATAAACTAGGCGTCCACAACATAGTTTAAATTAATAACAAAACTGCGGAAATGTCTCTCCAAGAAAATGAGACAAAAAAAAAACATAAAAATTATTGAATCGCCCCGTGACTGACTTTGGCATCCTACTCGTCACCTCTGTGCCACAGCTTCGCCTGAAAAATCATTTTAAAAACAGGTATACTTAGTTAGGAACTCCCCTATTGCGGTCAACATATAAATCGTCATAAGGCGATCAACCAAAACACGCAGCAGGTGATTATTGCCACCACAACATCAATGCCACCTTTACTCCTTAAAGTGGTTATTCCTAGTTGGTTACTCGAAACACACAGCATGTAACCATTATCACAAGGACCTCACCTCCTTATTTCCTCCAATTGACTATCAACTGCTGGTTACTCGAAACACACAGCGTGTAACCCTTACCTGGATAGTCGTTTTCTAGAATCACCCCAAAGGTGACTATTGGTGGCTAGTTACCTGAAACACACAGCGTGTAACTATTACTAAAAATCCCTTAACCGTTGCTACCTACAAGCACAATATGCCGGCAATAGACACCTAACCAGACTACATAACCTAACCATATTACATAACAATTAGATTACACAACAATCAGATTACATAATAATCAGGTTACACAGAAATCAGATTACACACAATTGCACACAGCTATCAGATTACCCACATCGATCAGATTACACCCAACAATCAAATTACACTCAGCAATCAAATTACACTTAGCAATCAGATTACACTGCACCTAGCCATGGGACAATTCTGTTCGACCCTTTTTTTTTAAAAAAAAAAAAACGTTTAGTTTCAACAGGCGTGTCCCTTACCTGAGGAGTTGCTTTCTTGGCCTTTCCTAATCAACGATGGTCCGACTCCCCTTGAATTGAGCCTTCTTCCTACGTAGGCATTGAATCTTTGCTACGTTTAATCCTCTTGATGTCGGTTCTGGCAACGATGATGGAGTTCCTCGCGGCGGCGATTTGGGTGCTGGGCAGGGGTTTTCTGATGTGGGAAGGGGCGCGGAGCGGTGTGGGAAACAATCGGCTGCGGGATTGTGAGCGTTGGGTGGTAGCGGCTTAAGGAAGAAAAGTGAAAAAGAGAGAAGGAAGGGCAGCGGGCGGCGACAGAAAGAAGGAAAAGCGGCGAACGACGGCAGAAAGAAGGAAGAGTGGCGAGCGGCGGCAGAAAGAAGGAAGAGCGGCGAGCGGCGGTTGGCTAAGGGTTTGGCTCCCATGCTGAACCCTAGGACTTATTTTTTATAACTCTTATTTTGTTATTGGGCCATGGGCCAAAAAACGTAGGCCTTACATCTACCAAACGTTGATACAAAAACGGTGACAAAAGAAGAAGTCATCAAGGAACTGTACAACCTGAGAGAGCTCAAAAGAATGACAACAAGAGTTCTCAAGGAAAGAAATTTGAAGGTAATTGCTACAATTGCGGGAAGAAGGATCACATGTCCAGAGATTGTTGGCATAAGAAAAAGTCTGTCGAAAGCAATGTGGTATCCTTCAGCATAGAGATTGAGGAAGAATGGGATGCAGAGGCAATCTGTGTCATAGAAGAAGATGAGCTAGCACTCATGGCAATGATGAGATGACATATTGATTACGAGGACGACTGGATCATTGATTCAGGATGCTCAAACCACATGATTGACGATCAAAGTAGTGCAATGGAAGCGGGGTGACCCTTAGAGAATGAAGTATTACCAGGCTTGGACAAAACTGAAGAAAATCTTCCACAGAAGACGGGGGAGCAAATTGTACACATTTGCTTAAGTGCTGATATGCCTGGAGATCTGAGTGACACTAATGTTAGTGAACAAGAAGTGATGCAATCACGTGAACACGGTGAAAAGGTAATTGCACCTCAACAACTTAGACAAACAGAAATAATCCAAAAGTCAAATCCAGAGTACGTCAATGCAAATATTGTAGAAGACAAAGTTTATGAACTAGAGATATATGAAGAAGTATTACAAAACTTGGCTTGGCAGAAAGTGATGGAGGAAGAAATTATAACCCTGGAACAAAATCAAACTTGGGAACTAGTGCCAAGGTTAGGAGATGTTAAATCTATATTTTGCAAGTGGATTTACTAAATAAAGTGTACCCAGATGGAGTAATCATGAGATACAAAGCTCAGACTGTAGATCCAAGGTTCTCTCAAGAATATGGATTACTCTATGATGAAACGTTTAGTCCAATGGCGAAGATCACTATCGCACAAGTTCCTCCAGCACTTGTGATAAATAAAGATTGGAAAATTTGGCAGATGGATTTGAAGAATGTATTCTTGCATGGAGAGTTGGACCAGGAGATCTACATGAACCAACCAAATGGATTCGAAAATGAAGTTGGAGTCATTAGTGAGTATATGCAAAGTCTGAATAAGCCTCATTTTGATGCGGCTCGACGGACCTTGAGATATGTCATAGGATATCACGATACCAAAGATTAAGCACCAGGTATGTGTTCAAGCTCGGTTTGAAAACAACTTCTTGGTGTAGCAAAAGATAATCAACAGTATTATTGTCAAGTAGAGAAGCAGAGTACAGAGCAGCGGTTGGAGTAGCTCAGGAAAGTACCTGGCTAAAACTCTTGATGGAAGATTAGCACCAGAAAATTGACTATCCAATACTACTTCATTGCAACAACCAATATGCGATTCGCGTAGCAAAAAATTTGGTATTTCATGCTAGAACAATACATGTAGAGATGCACTACCATTTCATTAGAGAGAAAGTCCTAAAGAAAGAAATCGAGATATAGCAGATCAAGACAGATGGCCAAGTGGCAGGCTTGTTTACAAAAGGGCTAACATGAGAGCTTTCGTTGTCAGCTCAACATGGTGCAGCGATTGAGGACTAGTGCTGAGGGGGAGTGTTGAAACATCATCACTAGCTCAATAGAGTCGAGCCCAATAATTGTATGAGCCCATATATATTTATGATTTATGTAACGTCCTAGATCCACCGCTAACAGATATTGTCATCTTTGGGCTTTCCCTTTTGGGCTTTCTCTCAAGGCTTTAAAACGCCTTTTTCCACACCCTTATAAATGGTGGTTTGTTCTCCTCCCCAACCAATGTGGGACATCACAATCCACCCCCCTTCGGGGCCCAGCGTCCTCACTAGCACTCTTTCCTTTCTCCAATTGATGTGGGACTGCCCCCAAATCCACCCCTTTTTGGGGCCCAGTGTCCTCACGGGCACTCTTTCCTTCCTCCATTCGATGTGGGACTTCCCCCAAATCCACCCCTTTTTGGGGCCCAGCGTCCTCTTACTGGCACACTGCCTCGTGTCTACCCCCCTTCGAGGAAGGGCGAGAAGGTTGACACATCATCCAGTGTCTGGCTCTAATACCATTTGTAACGTCCCAGATCCACCGCTAGTAAATATTGTCCTCTTTGGACTTTCTCTTTCGGGCTTCCCCTCAAGGCTTTAAAACGCGTCTGCTAAGTGAAGGTTTCCACACCCTTATAAATGGTGGTTTGTTCTCCTCCCCAACGAATGTGGGACATCATAATTTAAGTATTTTAGAATAAAGATAACGAGATATTTTAGGAAAAAGATTTAGATTTGTTAGGAGTAGATTGCTTAGTAATACAGAGTAGTAGTATTCTACGAAATGTCTTGTAATCTTTTATCGACTGGTGTTAATAAAGAGTGCGAGTGTTTCCCACAGATAGTTGTGTTCAACAATATGGTATCAGAGTCATGCCCTAAAACTTAGTCATGACGATAGAATCCTCAAATATTGAACAAAGATTGTGAGCCTCGAAGGTGTAGTAAAAAAGTCACTAAAGTATCGAACAAATTGTGTACTTTGTTCAAGGGCTCCAGAGAAAGGAGTCGAGCCTCGATTAAGGGGAGGCTGTTCGAGAGCTCGATAAGCCTCAGGGGAGGCTTATAGTGTACTTTGTTCTAGGGGAGGATTATTGAGGATTGTTGGAAATGAGTCCCACGTTAGCTAATTTAGGGAATGATCATGGGTTTATAAGTAAAAGAATACATCTTCATTGATATGAGGCATTTTGGGGAGGCCCAAAGCAAAGCCACGAGAGTTTATGCTCAAAATAGACAATATCATACTATTACAGAGAGTCGTGATTCCTAACACTTTCGCCCCGAACGGTAAACTAGTCTTGAAAAAGTTTGAAGTGCGTTACTTCCCTTTTGCCCCCAACACACGCCAAAATCACTTCCTCTCTTTTCCGGGTTGCATTCTTGGTCTGATGATTCCTCTATAGGACCTTGACCAAGACAATGACTTTGTTAACTTTGTTAACTTTGTTACTTAGTTCTCAATCTCTCGTGAGAGTATTGTTATAGGCTTTTCCTCATAGGTTAAATCTTCTCTTAAGGGAAGTTCTTCATTCTCCATGGTATGTGAATGATCCAAATTGTACTGGCAATGACAATATGTATACTACAAGCCCAATTAGGTCAATGATATTAAATGGGTATATAAACTTTGGGCTCAACTTCGTTGGTACCTAGGCACCCAAAACCCTTGAAAATTAGAAAAATAACTAAAAAATTCCAAGTCTCAAGCAAATATGCCCTCATTGGATATTCCTCTCAATTTGAGAAGATCAAATCATCCATGTCACTCCAAATTTAGATATGGCCTATTAGGCACCGCTCCACCTTCATCCAACATTTGACATTGAAATTGAAGGAGATGGGCTACAGTGGTGTAAATCAGAAGGCCATGGTTCGTCCTTGAAACTTACAATGGCGATGGAGCATTGGGCCATAAAAAGGGATGCGAGGGCTACCTTTTGGTACCAACCATTTGAGTTGAGATCCTCTAAAAACCAAGAGCCTAAGTCATTAGTTTCTGGTCAAATTAGAGAGTTATACTCAACCATTTTGGCTCAAATTAGTCCCTACACACTCAGACAACAATTAGAACCAATCTTGCCCAATAAAGGCCTTCAAGGGAGAGAAGAGGAAGAGCTTTGGTAAAGACATTTAAGACAAACACGTGTTAAGCAGCAACGGCACGTGGGATCAGACTAAGCTCCCATGTAAACGTAAGAAATTTACACAACAATCCAACACAACCCAGAGGCTCCAAAACCCAAAACATGTAAACAAACCAACACAGCCACCTTACACTTCATCATGCACAAATATTTCAAATTAATTTTACATTTATCCATATAATTTCCTGGATTCTGTCCCCAAATCTTTCCCCTGTTCCACTTTCTCCCATTTTCTCACAAAAGAATCGATCCTTATTCTCACAATTAAAGTATTGATTCTTATTCCTACACTTAACTTTCCCTCTTTCCCCTTTCTATTTATCTTTAAACTTCTTTGCATCTTAATCCAAGCATGGCAGAAAGAGATGAAGCGCAAGAACAAAAGCAAGAACACGTCCAAAATCCGAAGGATTTGAAAGAAGAAAAGAAGGGAGCAAGCCCATACTACCCAAAAACCACTCGGCGCTCTGTTTGCGCATGCATATCCATCTTCCTCCTCATAATTGGCGTGGTGGCTCTCACTCTCTGGCTTGTGTACCGCCCCACTCACCCTCAATTCAAGGTTGTTGGAGCCGCAATATACGAGCTCAACATCTCATCTCTGCCACTGCTGTCCACAAGGATGCAATTTACAATCCTTACAAGGAACCCCAACAGGCGAGTTGGGATCTATTATGACAGACTCACTGCGTTCGTGTCGTATAGGAACCAGCAGATAACGCCGCAGGTGATGCTGCCTCCCCTGTTTCATGAAAAGCAGAGCACAGTGGCGATGTCGCCTGTACTAGGAGGTGGGGCGGTGGCAGTGCCGTTGGAGGTGGGAAATGGGTTGGTCACGGATGAAGCGATTGGAGTTGTGGGGTTGAGAGTTGTGTTGTTGGGGAGACTAAGATGGAAAGCTGGGCCAGTCAAGACTGGGCGTTATGCGGTAATTGTGAAATGTGACGTGTTGGTGGGTCTCAAAAGTGGGGTGGTGGGTCAAGTTCCGTTGCTTGGTTTCCCCGCTTGCCAGGTTGATATTTAGGCCATGTGGTTATTACTCATAATGTATGTTTCTAAATGTTGTTTTATTACTTGGTTTGATTTAATAACATGTATAGATGTGAGGAGCAGAATGGAACTCAAATTTGTGGCTCTTTCATGGTTGAATGTTAGGAAATGGGCCTTTTCACATGGGCTTCGTATGGAGAAATATAAAGGCCAATATACATATATATATATATATATAATTGTATATAATTGTGTGAGAAGATTTGGTTAATAGATGGTGTTGAGAGGTGTAATGGAAGGGGGGCATGGGTTGGTGGTGCAAGAATTGAGGTGGTTGTGGGTTACCATTTTGGTGTGAAGCATCCTTACATTTGCATGTTGGATGTAGGAGGGAGAGATAAAAGGAGGAGGGGAAAGGGTGAGGTGAGCAAGATGTTGGACAATCCCAACCACCGCAGATATGCTCCCACGCAGTCTAAGAGTACTTGAGTTGGGGTCTACCAATGTGTGCTTTGGACTCTTCTCTTTGCTTCCATTCTCCACTGTTTCTAACCATCTCTCTCTCTCTCTCTCTCTCGATATATAATATACTCAAATATGGAAAAACCCAAACACCATTAGTTTAGGCTCCAAATCACAATTCTCTAAGGGGATTCTGTGACTTAGCAGAATTCTTTTTCTTTTATCTTTTGGAAGACACATGCCTTCTCCTCTTAAATTGATTTGAAATCTCTACGCTTCTTTTAACATCCTCTCACACCCTACTTACATCAAATATTAAATAATTATTCTACTAATCCAACTTTAAGATGTATCCTATAAACTTCTTGGATTTGGCCATTTTTAAATATGTCCATGTCCAAGCATATATCAATTATAAGAACACAAAAAAAAATTAGAAGGAAAAAGGGATGAGAAATTTTGTCCAAGTTGTTTAAGTTGAGAAGCGGGGAGTTGGCCTTCACTATAAAAGAGAGGTCACTCACTTCATTTTTTGCATCTCACTTGAGCGGTTTGAATACAGTCGGAGAATAAACTTTCTGGCAACTTAAGGCCAGCTTGAGTCTAATACCCTCCGACTCTTTCCTTCTAGTTTCAACTTTAACAAGTGTTTAAGATTAGTATGACTTATTTTTAACTCGTTTAAAATTAGTCTTTAGTGTTTAAGATTAGTATGACTTATTTTTAACCCGTTTAAAATTTTGGGGTTAAGTTTAAATTATCTATGCATGCTTTTAAACTATTTTATGCAAAATTAAGTGAGAATTCTTAGTTCTAATTTATGATTGTTGAACTAATCCACATAATTAAATTTCAGAGAGCAACCTTAAGTTAGCATCAAGGAGTTAATGTAGGTTCAACCTAGGCCAACCAAGTAAGTGGTCTTACTATCGACATGGCTAGAAATTGATGTTGTACAATAACACGTGCTCCATGGTTCTAAACGTGTCATATGCTTGATATGTGTGAAATGGTTATGAAATGATATAACTATGATATGTTATGTAAATGTTATGACACGTGTTATGATGTGATGCGTTTAACGATATATTTGAGATATGATATGTGAATGATATGATATATGTTATGAAACAATGTGTTTGACAATATATTTGAGATATCATACGTGAATGATATGATATATGTTATGATATGATACGTTTGACGATACGACACATGCATATTGTGATATGCTTTATGATGATACGTGCATGGTATGACATGATATGTTGGAAGACACAATATACTTGTGATATGACACATTGACATGATAAGATGTATGATATGAATGACAAGCAATAAGATGTTTCGACATGATGCACAATCCCGATTTACGTATGGAAAGCTATGATAAAAATGACATGATATGAAGGAAAAATGGAAGGGGTTGTCTTACATGATAATGAATAAAAATGTTGGGACCACATGCATCATTGTGTGTTCATGCATCGGGGAATGCCCCACTTTTATGTTGGTACAAACGCGTATACTACGAGATAGAAAAATAACATTATGTTTATCGTAATATTGCGACGGTCGCTATACCTAACAGGTGTCCGACATCAAAAGTTTCAGAGAATACTCGCTCGACCATAAAAGGGGCCTAGAAAGTGTGCGAACTAACTGGTGGGTCCATACTCAAACGCGTGGAGAACAATAAAATATATCCAATTAACTTTTAGGATAGCTGCCTAAGAAAATATAAACTGATATGATAGGTCCCGCTCATAATTGTATGTGCTTGCATCTTAGCTTTGCACGTAGAGTGTCACAAATAATTGTTTCTTCAAAAGCCTCATAAACACCGTGTTCCCCAAAAAGAACACAAAAGATTCCATAGAGAGTGTCACGATCATCCACATTGCCACGCCAATCATTTTCGAGATATCCTTCTACCACTAAATTTTCAGTTTTAGTGCAGAATAACTCAAAAAATTCCGTCTCTTGCAAGATTCTCTTCACCACTTTTAAGTGCATATAGATCGACTCTTCTATCAATTTACTCACAACTCCAACATTGTAAGAAATATAAGGCCTCGTGCATGTGAGATAATAAAGACTCTCCACTAGATTTCATTACTTGTTAGCTACCGAGTTACAATCTGTCATTCTATTCCTCTTCAGAATTTCCTTTGCATATACTTCTTGTGACACGAAAATCTCATCCTTTTCTTGTCTTACCTCTAGACCAAAGAAGTATTCGTTAGCACAAATATGAATTTTGCCAATTCATCGATAGTGTTTGGAGTTGTACTTGCTTTACTCAATCCCCTTCATGAATTTTGCCAACATGTCTCATGCTACTATCTTCTCAAAATTTGACTCATCAACCGCTTGGAATAATAAGTACAATGTATGTCTTAAATTTTCACAAATTCAATACTACCGTTCTCAACCACATCCCATACATCATGCGCTCTAAGCAAGGCTTGCATTTGAATGCTCTAATCATTGTAATACAATTTCACCGGATGTGGCAACCCTATGCCATCAAACCACATCTTCTTAAAACTTGCTATTTTTGGCTCTGATATTACTTTGTTGGAGCAACATAAAATACATAAAATTTTTAGAGAAAGAGGGCAGAATGCTCTCAACTCTCAAATCATTTTTTCTTATAGGGAGGAAAAAATGTTTGAAATCTCAGCACAGGTAATTCTTATATAGGCTTTTTGAAACATCATTCATGTCATACATATACCAAATATTAAATAACGAATCTACTAAATACATGTATTATCATTATGGTTACACATAAATAATCTAATACATGTATCTTTCAAATGGATCTAACTCCAAGATGTATCTAGTGAATTCTTAGATTTGGTCTTTTAAAAATTTGTTCATGTACAACTGTATAATTACTGATGAATCAGGTTTATTTATTGGCAGTTACAACTTTGTGAAAGTGAGTTTAGTTCAATAATAGAGCGTCAAATCCTAACCTCAGATGTTCTTTGATTCTCTACCGGACACTCACAAAATTGTCTTTAAATGCCTTGGAATGTCGAATATGTAGGTCTGAAATCTAGGACTTGAGTTGGAATTGTTGGAGACAATGTGGGCTAAACCATAGAATGGAGAAAAAACTTCCTTAATTGAGTGTTAGCTTAATTGGAGCTTGATGGTTAAGAATGAATGACCTAGATATAATATCAATGTAACACGAAAAAATACGCATTAACTTGATGAACACGACTAGAAAAATTGTTGATGTTTATGGAGTGTTACGTTATATTAGACTCGACAAAACCCTTTTAGGAAGCTTCTAGAAAAGTTCCGTGGCAAATAAAGGCGAAAATACATATTTATAAAGTGGATAATTAGAGTGATGCATAGAATATCATAAACAGAGATGAAAAAGACATAAAAGAGAGAGAAGGATTAGAATAAATTAGTTGAAAGGCGTGATTAGTAGCAGTGTTAAGGATGGAGGGTATGGATGAGTAGTACACGTAAAGGAGATGGAGATGAGTTGCATGTGGCAATGAGAGGAGGAGGGGAGTGTGTGGTTGAAGCGTAAAGTGGCAACGACAATGGAAAACGGCCCCTTCAAAAGGTTGGCTTTGTTAGAATTAGACACACATGAGACAAGCGCCCACTGCACTGCACTGCCCTTTTACACACGGAACTATGCAGAAGTGCCCTTTTCAATGTCCTTCCATCGCTAATTTAACAAATTATGGGTAACCAAATACAAAGTTAATGAGTAATACATGTGGGGTGGCAAGGAAGACAAAAATTGTGTCCCGACACATTTAATGCACAATGGAGAGCATTGGCAGTCGGCATAGCCTCCTTCCAAATATTCATATCAATTATTATAAACGGCCGTTTCCCACCTTTGTACCGCCAATGTAATGCTTCTCTTATGGATAACACATATATGAATGTGTGAACTCTATTTTACGCAACTCTATCCTCCCTCCTCCTCCTTTCCAATATCTTTTCTACTCTCATTCTATCTCTTCTTACATCAATTTCTACAGTTATTATTATTTTTTTTTTATTTCACACTCGATCTAGATGAAAAACATAAACAACAAAAGAGAGAACGTACAAGAAAAAATATACTTCAAGTTTTTTTTTTTTTTTTTAATTCTTAAATAAACTTAACACACAAGTAAACATCACCTTTCACAACCTAAGAATTCTCCTACCTCAAGACTGGTCCAATTAATATAAAAATTATTCTCAAATTGTTAATACTATTTTCTAACATCAACCCATTTTGTTAACATGTTTATGGGATGTCTCTTTTATCTTTCTGAAACACATACCACCTTGTCCCACTTACTTGCAAGTAAAATGAAATTGTTTTCTGATGTGTTTTGTCTTTGAATAATAGATCGGGTTCTTCACCAATTTATGATACTTATCTTGTTTAGATTCTCACTTGGTTGATTAGGCGCCACTTCTAGGTGGCCGCCTTATTTGTTTGTGAGGGTTACAACCTACTGTTTTCATGGTATGGTTGCAACATTTTTTCCCACTGAAACTAATCTCATTGTCCTTAATGACTTATTATGAGGAGCAATCTTATGGTGGATTGTGACATTCTCTCTCACTTAATTTTGATATCAGATAATGATTCGAGAGTTAAACTAGTTGCTAACTAACTCGTTAGAAATAAACTGCTCTAGAATGAATACAAAAATTGAGCACGGGCTATTCCACTGACAGACATTCTCTCGGTCTCCGAGACTCACAACATAAGCACGACAAACAACAACCAGCCCATCTCGGACTCATTCTAGGACTCACTAGATAAACCATGACAAAATTAGTATAAGCATATTCTTACCTGAGCTAAGAGGAGTGCGTCCCAAACGTGGCTATCTTGGTCTCAACGCATGTACGCACAAATTGGTACATCCCTCGTATGTGGCTCGCAAGCCCAATCACAACATTTCTTCGCCAGGGTCATACAAATTGGTACACACTCCTTTCACTTGTTAGCACTACACTTTAGCCAATTTTTTACTTAGCCACATTCATGTGGCAATTGCGGCAGGTGGCAATTGCGGCAATACTGCTTCTTTGGTCTTAACATAACTTCATTCTTCTATACTTTTTTACATCTAGTTTGGAGCTTCTTCTGGTCTTGTTCCACGTTAGGCACAAGGCGATGACTCAAGGAATACTCGTGTGCTCACTACTTGGAGAACTTCCATGCGCTTTGCGCCTTGCCTCTCTTGTGCTCACTCGTCTCATAGTCTTTCTATTTCTTGCATTGATGGATAAGGTTCCTCCTAACTTAAGGAGTCTGGCTTCAACTGCCAAACCAATTCTAATTCTAACTCACAATTGTCCTACCCAATTTGACACTCATGACACACTTGTGAATTTTTTAATTAAACATTCGGGTTGATTATCTTATTTGATAGTATTTTATACATATTTGACAGTGCCTTCAATAGACTTGATGTTTTCTTTTCTTTGACGATGTTGAACACCACATTTTTGGATGGCCAAATAGATTTAACACTAGATCCTACTGATTTTTTAGCTTCCACTACGTTTCTTGACAGCATCAACCTGATCAACCCTTAACCTACTGATCCTTGAACTTCCACTACGTTCCTAGACAACATCAACTAGATCAACCCTAGAGCCTATCGATCCTTGAGCTTCGACTTGGTCATGAAATCCAACTTCATCTCAGACAAGGATTCATGAAGATTTTTTTGGTACAGATAATCTTTAATCTACATCTTCCAGAATTCGTTATCAAATACATCAAACTTCTTGATCCCTATCTTTGAACTTTCCATTTTCACACATTGTGGTGAATTTCTCCTAGCTCTGATACCAGTTGTTAGGATCATACAACTCACATGCTCAAAGAAGAACAAAAGAGAGAAGATGCAAGTAGAAATATACCGTGATAACACCGGAATGGAAAACTCCATGACAGCTAGGGGTTTATATATTAATGACTTCAGATAATTACAAATAAGATAATCTATTTTAAAAACTATATAAGAGAATACATAAGATTCTATCTTAGAAACTAAATAAAAGCATAGATAAAATTTCATTTAGGAAGTACATCGAAGAATATAGATATGTTATACTTTCTCAAGTTGATGTTTTATTCTTGCCGGATCTCATGTATATGTGATTTATATAGGCATGAAAAATGATAATTGATACCAATATAAAGGTGTGATTTACATTTAGCATATAAATCTTTACATTTAACATTTAGTGTAGGATCAATGCATACAAAATTGATACCACTTATATACGATAAGTGGTACGTACTCAAAGTGGCCTTGGAATGAATGGGTAAAAACTCGAAAAAAAAATAAAATCAAATAAAATCGTTTAAATAAGAAACCACCCTTCTCATCCACACACATGGCATGCAACTTGAGGATTTGCAGCTGTCTAATATGTTGACCAATAGACGAAACTAAGCTGGAGGAGACTTAATTGCTTTGTAGGATTTCTATAAGATAAAACCACTTGACTTTTTCGGGCATGTTATTGCACTTTGTTGGATGATGGAAGTTCCACATCGACTAATTTAGGGAATGATCATGGGTTTATAAGTGAGGAATACCGACTCCATTGGACTGAGGCCTTTTGGGGAAGCCCAAAGCAAAGCCATGAGAGCTTATGCTCAAAGTGGACAATATCATACTATTATGGAGAACCTTCCTATTAAAACTCAAATTATTTTGTTTTTTAAATACAGTTGGATTTGTATCTTGTTATATGGTTGTATGTCGTTTACTATTATGCTTCAAAGGTTACACATTATGTGTATTAGGCAGCTAGCTACTCAGGGTAAGAGTATCTTTGAGCTCATAAAAAACTAGTAGTGAATATATTTTCGACTTCTTTTTTTAGTTTAATGATATTTTAAAAAATAAATTAAAAAGAGTTTTAAAATATTATTAAAACAATTACATTCTTTTAAGACAAAGTACTTTAGGAGTATTTTTATTAATTTAGTCTAATAATTTTTAAAAAAATATTTGAATGAGTTATAATATATGGATGTTTATATACGTTTAATTTTACTAAAAAGTAAAATGAGTTTACCATCTAAAACAAAGTAAATGAGTTTATAACATGAAATTTGAATGCAAATTCTATTTTCTAAATCATAAAATAAAAAATTAGTTTTCTAAAAGTTGATAGGATTTGTGTTAAGAATGAGAAAGAAAATAGAATTGGGAAGGTAGTGTATTATTATTGATATTGATATCCTTTAAATAGAATACAAGGTAGTACAAATGAGGAAAATATAAAATAATTAAATACGGAAAATAAAATAAATATACTCTAAATCAAATATTAAAATATAATATCTAAGATATATTCCATATGTCTGAAGAAAACAAAAATTTGGAAGCAAATAGATTGAATAAGAAGAAGAAAGTTTTATTTTGTTTGTTTAGATAGGGATTTGGAAATTGAATCTCAAATTAAAGAGAAGAAAAAAGCATACTTAGCTATCAACAAGATATTTAGTTCCACAATTGTATTATCCATAAAAAAATAAATAAATATATAATAAATATATAAAAGGAAATCCAAATTTGAGGAAGGTGGTAGAGATGTGAATGACGCATCAGCAGGCGAGCCGCACAGTCCATTTAAATATAGAATACTAGGAGGGACTTCTTTTATTTATTTATTTATTTATTAATTTACTAAATTATTTAATTTTTTTTTTTTTTTAAAAAAATACTACTTATAAATTAAAACAAAATTAAAATTGGATGGAACCTAAAGTACATTTTTTAAAAATACCAATTAATTTTTAAAAATTATGAAAAAGAAATTAAAAAGTTTAAAAGATATGTATGAAATGCATTATTTAACTTTTTTTTTTTTTTTTTTTTTTTACAAAAAAAATATAAAAATTAGGTGTATTTATAAGTTTTGAGATGTAATTGGGGTTTGAAGTGAGGCGTGAAGAATTTGTCGTCTCTCTTTTGGCTTGTGAAGCAGAGAGGGAAGCAGAGAGGGAAGCAGAGAGGGAGAGAGAGGGAGAGAGAGGGAGAGAGAGAGACGTAGAGAGAGTCCCCACAACTGTGTCTCCGCTGCTCGACAAAACTGTCACCGCCAACACTTCATCTTCCTCTTCTCCCTCCGCTCCTCCTTCCCAACCCCTCAACACCGCTCACCTTCAAGCTTTCAATCAACCTCTCGCTGTTCTCTTCTTATTCTCTCTTCTCTTCCCTTTGCATTTAATATTATTCCATAAACACCATCAACTGCTCCAGAAATGAAGGAATATGTTCTGATATGGGGTCTCCTTCTGCTCTTTCGGGTTCTCATTTAATGATTGTGGAATGTATGTTCCTTTCCTTTCCCTACGGACTACACTCCTAGATTTCCATCCTCTGCTCTCCTCTGTTCTGCTCTGTTCTTCTCTTCAAATATGGAAAGGCTCCAAGGACCCATTAATCCTTCTGTATGATTAGTGCCTTTTTCTATTTATTTCAACTTCCTCTGCTTTTAATTCTTCTCTTGCATTCAATGCTTATAAAAATCCCTACTTCCTCCCCAACCCATTGCTCTGAACATGCTTCTTTTCTTGTGTTTCTCTTCGTTTCAGTTTTATGGTGCCTGTTCTGACATGGGTTGCTCCAGACAAGAACTCTCGAGCTTGGAATTTGATGAATTTGACGAAGCGTATCTGTATACGTCCAGTTTGGATGAGAAAATGCCGTTTCTTCACATGCTGCAATGTGTGGAGGAGCCATTCAAGGAGCCTAGCTTTCAGAACTTGCTGAAGCTGCAGCAGCACTTAAGCAATGACAAACCGTGGAAACAGGAAGTTAACTCGGCTTCGTGTAGAGTGAGTCCAGAGTGCAACCAAAATGGAGGGTTATGCAGGACCCAAATGGAAAATGCTCCTCTACCCACTAAGGAAAGAAGGAAACGGAAGAGATTGAGACCAGCTAAGAACAAGGAAGAAGTGGAGAGCCAGAGAATGACCCATATCGCCGTCGAGCGCAACCGGCGACGCCAAATGAACGACCATCTCAACGTTATCAAGTCCCTCATACCCACCTCCTACATACAAAGGGTACTAATCTCTATACTAAAAGATCGATTTTTTGATATCGACGTTAATTCTCTTGTGTTGTGTTGGTTTTTGTGCACATGAAGGGTGATCAGGCGTCTATAATTGGGGGCGCAATAGACTTCGTGAAGGAATTGGAGCAGCTACTTGAATGCTTGGAAGCGCAGAGGAAAGAAAGAAAAGGAGAAGGAGATGAAGAAGGGTCGCCCACATCCTCCTCGGCCACGGGAATGGCCTCAAATGGGAGAATAGGAGAAGGGGTTTGCGCAGAGGTGAAGTCAGAGGTGGGTGAGATAGAGGTGACCATGATTCAAGCCCATGTGAACTTGAAGATAAAATGTCCCAAAAGGCAAGGCCAATTGCTGAAAGCCATTGTTGCATTGGAAGATCTTAGGCTCAGTGTTTTGCATCTCAACATTAGTACTTCACAAGCCACTGCCACCGTGTTTTACTCCTTCAATCTAAAGGTATTCTTTTGTTCTTTTTTTCTTGTTCTGAAGTCAACCTCAAGCAGATTGACTTTGGGGATGGTGTTTTCCTTAACAAAGAGGGGTCTTTTTTCAGATAGAAGATGAATGTAAGCTGGGATCAGCGGTGCAGATTGCAGGAGCAGTTCATGAAATATTAAGTTTCATAAGCGATGGCAGTCAAGTCAATGAGGTGAAGGGAAATTTGAGGCAGTACAGTGGCAGTGGCTGACTATGGAAGGCTCTTCCCTTGCCTTGCCATGCCAAAAGGAAAACAAAGAAGCTATAAGCTAAGCTGAGGTGAGCAAATAAGGATGAGTATGTGTGGGTGTGTGTGGGCTGTGGGAACCTCGATTAGTGTTGTTTGGTGTACCGCAGATGGGTTGGTCAGAGTGGCAGGGAAGATGATGTTTACAGGTTTAAAAAAAAAGTGGCTGTCGTCTCCTCATTTACGCAAATCCACAAATGTTCAACAAAATAATTTCAATGTTAATACAATTTTCTTCCTCTTCTTCTTCTTGTTTTTTTTTTTTTTTTTTTGTTTGGAAATGGATTAATTAAAGTGAAATTATCAGACAAAACTACGAGAGTTTATGCTCAAAATTAATAATATCATATCACTGTGTAGATCTACTTTTCTTACTAAATTGTACAAGGAAACGATTATAGCTTTAGTAGTAAATAGAATGATTTTATGTATTATTACATCCAAAATTAACCTCACATTCATAAGAATTTTTTTTTTGATGTATAACTTGAACAACAAATTGGAATCTTGGTTTGTAATAATACGAAAAAGGAATTGGGTGCAATAGGCATGGTGTCACGGTGATATTTTTCAAGGCATTTTGCTTATAGCCACACACATGTATGATGCCAAATTCTTAAGTCTAGCTCACGTTGTATTACCTTATTATGTTCACAGACATAAAATAGTAGCAACTAATGGTTAATTTTGTGTACCCAAAACTGTATGAGAGAGAGAAAAAAAGCAAAGGTAATTGGAACGTTGAAAAGTGTGGTAAGAATAGAAAGATGGTAGCTACTCTACTCTGTTTTCGAAGCCTGTCACTAAAAAAATTGTGCATTTGTTTAGGCAGCTGACTTGTCTATTTGACCACGTACCTCGTTGGGGGTGAGCGGGACACTGTCTGCACTGCAACATTTATTATTATTTTCTTTTTATTTTGTTGTCAAACATACTAAAACCTCAACTTTAAATTCATTACACTTTCAATCTCCTCTCTAATGGATTATTAATAACTTCCAACCTTACCTTACTTCACAATTCACATCACCTTACTTCACAATTCACATCTTTGTAGCCCCTACGCAGAAATCCCAGCACTGTTCGGAGTCTATCGTGTTAACAAGTGGGGCAGAAATCCCAGCACTGTTCGGAGTCTATCGTGTTAACAAGTGGGGCATTCATAATTCCTTGTTCTTCAAAATTCATTACACTTTTTCTGGCCCCAACCCGTGATTAAAACATCTTTTCGACCTAATTCAATTATTTGAATTATAAATTTTTTGGATTGAATTATTTCATATCTATTCAAAAGATAAAATATTAGTATAATCATTTAAACAATAATGAAATGGTATATATGTGTGTTCTCCAACAAATTTATATTTTCTATTCGAAATCTTTTCTTTGATTCTGTTCAACTTAATTTAGTTTTATAAAAGTCCATGTCATTTATTTGAACCTAACCCAACCTAAATAAGTAGTTTCGGGTGACTAAATTGTTTGAAGACCCGTGTTGGGAGTGACAGTGTGGAAGGAAGAAATAAAAATACATGGGTGATCTCATAAAACTTGAGAGCTTGTTTTAGAGAAGAATGGAGTATAAGACAAGAAAAAGAGAGGGGACCTTACCATAATTGTATTTAGGCAGCATTGGAGTCCTAGTTTTGAGAAATTCAATGAGTAAAAGAAATGAAAAAGGAGGGGTCAATTAGCCCCACCTGTGGTTGACCAATAGAGAGAGCCTGCAAGCTTCTTCTGATGAAATCTCTACTTTTCAAGCTCTTTTCTCCTCCCCTCCATGTCTAGGCCTGCATGCAACAATTAATGAATAACTCAAAAACTGTGACCACTCACCTTCAATTCATCACCTCCACCAAAACAACTAAAAAGAAATGAGTTTTGATTTGAAAGTAAAGATGTTCTCCTTTAACTTACTCTTCTCTTTGAGTCTCCTAGTGTTCGTACCTGGCAGCAATGACATTCACATTCAAATAAGTTCAGTAGCTGAGTTTATCCAAGCTTTTCAGTGTTGCTAGTAAAAAACTTTCATCATAAAATATTATTATATGTTCATTTTTAATACAAAATTCATGTCCAAGTTGGGCAGTGATGATGCTATCACGAGTATAATTTATTCAATAGCTCCAGCAACAGAACAGCAGCAGAGTCCTTGGCCTTTTTGACACTAGGCATAGGCTCTCCCACGCATTCATCTGTCCATCCCCTGTCTGTAGTATTTACCCGAACCGCAAAGGTAAACCTCTTTGCATGTGCAGGGCCACCCTCATTCACACACCTATACATCCAAAACAACTACTCCTTGTTACCAATATTGTTGTACATATTGGCAGGAACAAATTACAGAGATAAAAGTTCAGTTTCCTCACCTGTAAAATGGCATCGGCCAATTTCTACGCAGACAAATATCATTTAAGGTTTGTCTGGTAAACGTTTGATTGCCATTCTTCTTCTTCTTCCCGTTGTTGTCTTCCATCTTTTCCTTGGCTTCATCCATTTCCTTATCCTTCAAAACAGCAAGCGCATTCCTCGCAGCTAGTTTCTGTGCCATCTTCTTCTGTGGATTCTGAGCAACTCCAATCTGAACCCCATCAATGAAAACTTCGACAGTGGCCAAATTGCCACTGCGAGTTGCTTTGTACTCCAGACCTTCTGCCTGTTGTTGGCATCGTTCTTGCAGCTCACGGACAGGATGCATCGGAAGTGTCTCGGGTGTAACCAATGGATGCAACAGTGGTTGAAATACCTACAACATAAAAATATTTAGTGTAAAAGAAAAAAGACGAAGTATGATTTTTTGACCTCGATGAGAATGTTTAAATTGAGAGTGAAAGAGAAACTGACCCTCCAGACAGCGGCAGTGTCACGTCCACTATCGAGAAAAATAGCACCAGCAATGGATTCAACAATATCACCAAGAACTTTCGGAGCTTTACAGTCTCCCAAGCCAAAGGAGTTAAAGCCAGGTTTTGATAATTCATCTTGAACCTCCTTCACAAAGTCCCTAATCTGCATACATGGTTGCTCGTAGTTCATCGTTTATCAACTCAACCAATACGAGTCATCGTTTATGGAAAGGAAAGTCTTTTTGTTTCCATTTAAGCATTTCTAATAATTTATTTTACGAGTTCAATATCATTCAGTCAGGCCAACAAATACTTCATAGTTCTAAAAATTAAGATAACATCTCGGTTTCATGATATGATATAAAATCACTGTTGATTTTTATATTAGATAAAAGAAAGCTTATAATTTAAAATAGATTGAACTTGTAAAATTTGTAGTTCTTAAGATAAAGGAGGCACATGCTGCCTGGAATATATAACAGTAGTAAAAAAGGATTACATATGATACCTGCTTTTCAAGAGCACTTGACCCGTGCCTAAGATGAATATGGAGACTATGTTTAACAGCAACTCGTGCAAAATTTTCATTGTTTACAGCAGCAGCGCGCAAGTCAGTTAAACGACCTGGGGGTAGATCCGTGTATGTAAAGAATAAGTGCCTAGTGATCAGATGATCTAATACTGCGTCACCAACAAATTCCAACCGCTGATAACATGAAACTCCACAAGATGGTCGGGAAGCATGAGTGATAGCCTCTACCAGCAAACCACGGTCTTGAAACTTGATGTTCAAGGCACCCTCTAAAGCATCAAAATCAACACTTCGAAGTATGCTCTCTGGAAGATTAGATGGTCTTGTTGCACACTCGACCTCATCTGCATCAAATTCGACCTTAATCCCTATCCATCTCATAAGGTGGTTAGCAGCAATTTTTCCCCCTTCAACATAATAAACTCCAATGAGAGCTTCGACGACATCAGCAAGAGTTTTGCTAGAGAGGACTCTATAAGAACTAGAGTCACTTTCTACCTCTCTATCCTCCACCTCACCGTCTTCAAAAGCATCAAGATGGTGGTCCATCTCAATAACACCATCAGAATTTGATTTATCCTGATCAAAGAAGGATGATTCTCCATCCTTCGTATCTTCATCAAAGACAGGAAGCACACCAGGAGCAGCCCATCGAGATGGAGCAAAACGATCTGCTTGTATATAAGACTGGAGTCCTTTGCTCAATGCATATTGATACAAGACCATGTTACTGACCATTTGTTGCCTCATTCTAGTAAGCTGGCCCTCATGTTTTCTGGGGAATTTTAGAAAAAGGAACCGACTAACCACCCATTTTAGATAAGCATCTCCAAGCAGTTCTGCTCTTTCATAGCAGAACGTCTCCTGGCATGACGCAGCAGTCAAAGCTTCCAATATCTGTAGGTAATAGAGCACGCGTCAAAACGTTGGGGAATAAAAAAGGACCAAAATCTTTTCTCCTTCCTTTAATACTACCTTAGAGGAGGGAACAGGGTAGCTTATCATATGTTTTAACTGAATAGCAAGCAGCATGCTTTCAACTCTCCTCATGATAGACGGTAATCTCTGTGCACCACGAACAAGTGACCCAGGCAGTGGATGTACCAGACAGAGCTCCAGGGGGAGGTAAACGTAGTATGTTTTGTCAAGAGTTTCTTCAGATTCATCTTCATGACCTAATCAAACGAGGTGCTCCATTAGCCCAAAACTACAGGCAAATAAATAGCACAGAATGAGGAAGTATAGTAAAAAAAGACAGCACACTTTCTGCATGTTCGAACCGAGGAGACAGGAAATTCTTGCAATATGAGACACCGCGTCCCCTTATTAAAGGCTGATGCTTATATACCAATTCAACTCCATACCTGAATAAAGAAGACAAAATAGCCAAATGCAACCCTTTTGTTGTGCAAGAAAGGAAAGTTCTTCCAGTCTGTAAAGCACTTCCACAACATTATAGTCTTCCAATACAGATTAGAATTAACCTTTCTCTCCAGCACAACATTGGCATTGCATTATGGCTATCAAGTCCACGCAAAAAAAAACTACTTTAAGAAACAAGAAAGCTAGGCTAACACAAGGCAGATTAAAACTGAAATTCTGTTATACTTTTGCTTGTAATAATCGGCATATGAGCTGTATTCCAGGGGACCTAGATACCCTTCCTTCCTAGGAAAGGAATTCTCTGCAGTCATATCATAGCAAATGGAGTCCACATAAAACCTTTTCCCCGAGTGCGCAGCTGTTACAATCCTCCCTACCAAATCTTCTGCAGCCATAGAAGAATCAGCCATCAAAAGTTTGCCTTTAGGTAGATCTGTGTGCCTTTGCAGTTCAACAACCCCTCCTCGGTCAGGTACCAAACCAGAAGCCTTCACAACATCAAACTGAGCCACTGCTCCTCTAATACCATAGGTGGGATGATATTTCTGTCCAAATGCCATACCATGACGGAGTTTTCCAAATCCATATTCCCTTCTGTCGCCACCTAATGCTCGCTCATTTGTGCCCAGATAGACATCTGGCCGAGCACGCTGAAGGGGATTGCTCCAGACATCTGTCTGAATGATTTTTTGAACCATATCCCAATCAATTTCTTTCACTGGATCTTCAGACTTATCACCAACAACAGGGACAAATAAATAAGCCTTGGCAGGATCCCAAGGAGTGGTAGTAGGCTCAACATCCACATCCAGCACAATGCTCATTAATCTTACATGAAAGCTCTTGAGGGATACCAACTGTACAACGCCACATTTCAATTTTGTTCCAAGGATAACAGTAAGCCAACAGAAAACATACTGTTCAATGCAATAGGTAAATTGATTACTTACCTGGCTCTCAGTAATATCACACATACCCCTGAAGATAAGAGACGCCTTGGTAGTGATAGTTCGAGCAATAAAAAGATCCATCGACATCGATAACACCTGTTAAAGTAAATGATGTGATTAAGTGCACACATGATTCTGTGTGTGAGAGTGAGACATGCTTATAGACTAAATTGAAAAATAGAAACCTCTGCATCCAGCTCATTGCCAAAAAGTACTGCAAAATTGGAAACTTGAGTCAAGAATGGATCTTTAGAAGAGCCAATGTTGACACACCGAACAGTGTACATATAAAGGTGGAGCAATTTGGAACCGTTGAAAGTATCTCGCCCAGTTAATATCCAATCTCCCTATAAATAGAACCATGCACCCTCCATTAAATGATAAAAGACTAGGGGAAAACCCTTCAAATTAAAATAGTTAATACAAATTGACTGACAAAAAGTAAATCCAACAAAGAAAACTTCCCATGGCTATCCTGCACATGAACAATTCCTTAAAAAGTTCTTATCTCAGAAATTAATTATCACCAAAAGAGTTGTTCTTTCGGTCACCTGTATATCAACAGAACAGGAAAGTATCATAGACAAAATTAAGTACAAACCGACCTGGAGAATATTAGCTACACCTTCAGGATAGAACTCCCTGTGCCTAGCAGTCCCAGGAAGTGGATCTCCATCATCTTTCTGTTCAACCTTTTCCCTCTCCTCTCCGCTTCCCTTGTCTGGCAAGAGCATGTCAGTAAATGCTCCCATTTCATGGAGCTTTTTGCAAGCAGCCAAACAAACAGCCTGTAAATAGAAAGTTAAAGTCATGCTACAACGTAAACCTGGAATAATTTTTTTTTGAATAACATGATAGCATGCCTGTTGTGCAAGGCGCATTGAGCTGCAAATTGGACCTTCAAGTTCCTCAAATGGTGCATTACAAGGAAGTTGAAGCTTGCAAGAGTACTCAGTTGGACCACCTGGTTTCTCATGCCTCACCATCACAAACTCAGGTCGAAGAATGGAATATCTAGTAGAAAGGGAGCAGATGAAAATACATATTCAACTATCATCTAAAATTACAAAAATGGGGAAAACAATGCCATATAATATAACAACAGACCTGTCACTAGGAAGCTGTGAGCAGTAGAAATGAACAAGACCAACAGCAGAATTTAAGCTAACGACGGCACCTGTTGACTCAACTTGATACACGGTACCTCGTGTTGTGTCCATGGAAATCAACCTTGAAGTATCCTCAAGATGACTAAGGTCAGTTCTCTCCACTGCTTCTTTACGCAGGGTCTCCTCACTATTTCTGGCATTCCTTAAAAAGGCTGCATGTGACAAATTTCCCCTGTGGAGATTACAGAAAATCTCAGTCCATTGACATCTACAGATATTTGAAACACCATAAACTAAATAGAAAGCCAAAAATGTTAGCCAGATCATCTTCCTAAAGAAGATATCGAACATGGGAAGTTTTTTCTAGTCATTAATATATAATAATATAAAACTAGTCATCCTAGAATCTTTATCAATAATTCAAGAACATATGGTTACAGGAGAATTAGATGCATGATTTACGTGATATTTGCAATCCTAAAAGCCAGTGAATCGGACATACACATAGGCAAAGGAAGTACCTCTCAACCATTAAAATGTAATCTGAACCAGGCTTTCTAGCTCGTCCTCTAGACTGAATATATGCCAAAACTGTTTTTGCAAGGTCAAAGCGGATCACAACATTGCATTGTCGGATATCAAGTCCTTCTTCAGCAACACTAGTAGCAACTAATAGTGTCACCTGAAAAGAATACAAGGTCAACAATTACAAGAAATTCAATCACAAAATCCACATTTTCCTATGAAGATTGATTCATTATTGTACATACACGACCATCGCGGAATCTGGATATAGTGTCCTGCATTTGACATGTCCGCATATCTTGACTATTGTTGTGACCAATCAAGCTTGCACTTTTTACAAAACTTAGAGAAGGAAGTTCAGCAAAGACCTGCAGGATGGCCATGATAACACATTGAGATAAGAAGATCAGAAGGTACTAAATCAATAAAATAAGTACTCAGTGAAATAATCCACCTTTGGAAGAACCAAGGCAGACACAACCCTTTCAACAAAGATTATGGCACGGAAATCTTCAGTATGTTGATACTTCAGCAGAATTTTAACGAGTGATTGCACCTTTGGGGTCAATTTTCCATCAGCCACAGCAGCTCCTATTATCTCATCTACATGCTCCCCACCAGAGTCAACTGTTCGGTACAAACAGAAAATGAAAAAATTGGGAACATCAAACAAGTACCATCAAGTTCGGATACGAGAGAATAAGGTAGTGATGCATCTGCTATGTACATAAGTGCCAAACTTATGTACACAGGGGGTATGTAAGTGTTGATTCGAGTTAAACGTAAGCCCATTGTTTTGTAATTCAGTTAGGATGTGGATAAAAGGGAACTGAAAAGCAGGAGTTAAGCAGGAAATAGCTCAGTAGTTTAGTAGAGAGTCAAAATTCTCTAAAATCCTATAATCTTGTACTGGCGAAGGATTAAGGTTAAGTTTGTGAAATCCCATCAAATAGGGGAAGTTCCCTAATTTATTACCGCTACCTAGTATCTCCTACTTTATTCAAATTTACTGTTACCTAGTATCTAGTGATTTATTAAGATTTCTTGTTATCTAGCATCTAGCATCTAGGGATTCAAAAGCGATGCCTCTTCTATTGCCACTAAATAAAAAAATCTTCGAAGAGTTGAAATAATTTTCTATGGGTCCATTATTTCTTCTGCAAGTCAAGCAAGTCCACATTCTTCTACAAGTGTTTTCTCAAGTCAAAGCAAGTCCAATTCCTAAGCTCACATCAAGCCTTTATCTAAAACAAAATCTTCACATCAAGCCCACATTCTTAGATCCCACAAAGCTCACATTCCTAAATCCACTCCATTGGCTCATATCAAGCTTTTACAAATAAATAAAAAGAGATAGCCTTCAAATCAAGCCTTCAAATCAAACTGTGGCTTGCTTTCCCACTCGGATTTCCCTTTGAACTCTTGAAGCCTTGAACTTCCATTTGCGTCTGGGTACACGTCCCTTTGCAGCATCAAATCACATTGAAGTGGACTCTTGCGTTAGGCTCACTTTGAATTTCCATTTGCGTTCCCACTTGATGCCTTAAACTCTTGCGTCAAGCCCACTTGTGATTTCTATTGCATTATCAAACATAGCCCATTTGAACAAAGCTCATTCAACAGCAGCAATAATTTGGCGACCTCATAGGCAAGAGCCCAGTGGGTTTGAAACCATAATGTTTTCTCCTCTTTAAGGATCTTACAATAGTCCCACTTGTTTCATCAATTTTTTAGAATCTATCAAGGAAGACCAAACAAGGAGAAAGCCGAAAATATAATATACCATACCTCGAGTAGAAAATAGGATTATTTCTTCAGAGCCTTTCATAACTATCGATCTTCCACCTTGACCAAATTTATTTAGAGCCTTCCTAGCTACCGATCATATATTGTGACCAAGATCTTATTCCACTATCATGTCAGAAAAATCTCAAGTCATTCTTCCAATTGTCATCACAAAGTATCAAATTTCGAGATTTAGAGTTGAAATATTCAATAATTGGGGGAACCAAGGGCATCAGAGGAAGAAAAGGCGACAAAACTAGATCTTCAAATTCATCAAGGCTAGACACCAATTCCCGAATGGAAGAATTGAACGGTACTTCAAGAAAGGCCCCAACGGAAAGCACATTGTCATAGATGTCTTGATCTACCAAGCTTATGTCCTCAAATACCTCGCCACTGAGGTTTTGGAATTGACCAGGAGTGTAGTGCAGGACAATAAGAAAAATAAGATAAACCCTAGACATGTTAAGAAGCCATTATTGCAAGCGAGGGAGTTCTTTCAAATAATCAATTGGTTCTCTTTGAAAAGTGAGCACTAGAGAGAGCAAGCAACGAGAGGAGTGAGCACGAGAGAGGTGAGCTACACCATGAAAGTGCTCCAATAGGGAACGAGAGAGGTGAGTAACGCACATGGATGTGCTCCAAGAAGAATGAGCACGAGAGAGGCGAGCAATGCCTATGGAAGTGCTCCAAAAGAAGTGAGCATGTGAGAGGCAAGCAACTCGTATGAAAGTGCTTCAAGGATATAGTATGCATAAGTTATGTACTCTCATGGCTTCAACAGACAGAAGTGCTAACAAAAATACTTCATAGCTTATTGCTTCATGAGTTAGTATCCAAGTTGAGAATGAATAAGACCTAATACTCATCTTAGTCTTAAGGGAGAGTGTCTTAGGAATGGCTTAAAATGAATGATGCCTATTACTCAACTTGAGGGGGAGTGTCGAAGGATTAGGTTTAAGTTTGTGAAATCCCATTAAATAAGTGAAATTCCCTAGTTTATCTATTGTTACTTTGTATTTAGAAATTTATTCAGATTTACTGTTACCTATTATCTAGAAATTTATTCAGATTTACTGTTACCTATTATCTAGAAATTTATTCAGATTTATTGTTATCTAGTATTTAGGGATTAAGTTAGTTTTTCTCACTTGTAAAAGGGAATGTAACTTTCTAAAAATTAATAAGAAAAACAGCAAGCTAATTTAGACTTGTAACATGCACCTCTTTCTGTTGCCAATTTTTTTTCCTATATAACTAGTTAATATCTAACATTCTATCTTCATGTGTTTCTTCCCCCATGGGAACCAATTATTCATACGTTGGACTTCATCAAATTCTTGAATAATTCTTTGAAACATTCATAAGGGTTATCTTACAGCAATTGGAATGATAGGATTTCATCACGTGTTTCTTCGTTCTTTGAGAATTATCTCATATCTATCGGTCAAGTAAAAGGACAAAAAGGGATTTGATTCTACAGTAGTTCTTTGTTTCAAACTATACCAGTTTTCAAGACTCTAAAGGTATCAACCTCTCAACAATTCCTCCAAAAGATAATCTCTATTTTATTTATATTTCATCCATGAAATTTGACATATAAGTTGATACTACAAAAAGAATATCAGCATTACGGAGTTCTATCGAACTCATATCAGACCATTTTGTGCACGCCAAATGGAAAAAAGAATGGATAGTTAAAATGGAGTATGTATGAGCACAAGGGGTAATAGTAGGAGATATACAAATATGATATAAACCAAAACAGAACCATAACGATTGTTCCAATCTGAGCATTAATTGAAGATGAATACTTCAATGGGGTGTTTGAAGAAGCATGTGGAAGCATTCATAGGGCGCATAACTAGGATGGTGCTAGCTTGCTATAAGTGGGTGGAGAGTATAAAGGCAACCAGATTTTGGATGGAGTTCAAATCGTACGTCTAAATCCAATATTAGCAAGACATTGGCAGGAAGTTTCATCTACTTTCACTAGATCCAAATATTTGAAGGTCAAATTTCTGTTTCCAACCGTGCTTATCAGATTGTTTATAAAGGCCAAAATCCTAAGAAGGTGAAAGTCTGAGTGGGGTCAAAAGACACTAAAAAACCCTAGATGAGCTACATCGTTTCATGTCCCTCTTTTCTCTCAATTTGGATAATACTTGGTGGATGATTCCAATACTTATTTTTAGGAAGATCCTTGGTTGGGCCAGTAGCCTTCTTTGTTTTAGGTTTTCTCATCATGCTATGTGGCTTCCAATCATCCCTCTGTCAATACCTCTTCCTCGCATTGTTATGGCTTCTATTGCTCAGTCATGTAGAGAAACAAGTACATGGCTCTTTTATCCTATAGGGGATTTCTCTATTGATCCTAGAAGTAGGAGCATTTGTTTTTGGGCTTCTAATCATTCAGGGGTTTTATTGTAGCGCCTTCTTTCGACACTGTGTAGGGAAGATCATGAAATACCAAAAGACAAACTCGACCAACCAAAATCAACCAAACCCACAACAACCAATTAATCTAATCAATGGTTTGATTGGCATCAGTTTTTACACATAAAAACTGTCAGTCCATCGATTGATCTAGCCTGAAAACAAGTTATCTACCATTCGATAGACCAAATTTAAGTTATCTACCATTCGATAGACCAAATTTAAAAACTAAATAAACAAATAAATACAGCTGATTGCAAATGTATTTGTTTTTTTAATTTGAGAAATTGCAGAAACCCTCTCTCTTCTCCCATCTCTGTTGTCATTTACAATAGATCTACTTCACACACAACAAAAAAATTTCTTCTCTCAATAATTAGCTTGAAGTTCTCACCTCACTGAATCGTGCATCAATTAAATTCAAAACTTACTTACTACCACCATAGTCTTGATTAGTGTTACAAAGACTTCAAAAAATGATGATCTTCAACTGACATAAACCGAAAAGTCGGTTTTCAATGACGGTTTGAGCCCAAAACATACACCTACCGACCAATGAGAACTCCTAACTTAGTGTGATCCCTCACCCTACTGCCTCTTCTTCCTTATTTTTGACATCTAAAATTCCAAGTTCAAGTTTTTTTGTTTGAAAGTTATTGCTCACTAGGGCATAGTTGTGCCCTCTCTGTAAGAGTATGTCTACGGACCAAGATCATGTCTTTGGAATATCAATTTAAATGTCTATATGGGAGTTTCTAGTTCTAGTAGGTTGGTGTTTGTTTGAATAGAAACATAGAGTGCAACTCCTCCCAGTCGCCTCCGGACTTTGGCTTGAGAGTAGTAGGATTTTTTTTATGAGATTTGGAGAAATCTTGAGGGGAAGTTTGATCACCACTCAGGTATAAAGCTATCCTTTGAGCATAAATTTCTAAGGACTTTTGTAACTATTTTTTAGGTCATATCATTTTGCATGGAAGTCCTTTTTTATCTGGTCACTTGTTTGGTTTTTTTCTAGGATGGCTCATTGTATGCCTCTCAATTTTCTCTTTTGTATTTTTTTCATTTTCACCAATGCAAACTTGATTTTTCATAAAAATCATATTAAAAAATGAAAGCATATTGACACAATCAATATGAGGTCGTGTCCGCTAAGTGATTGTTGCAACCCCTTACCCATTCCAAATCAGTTTTGTCAAATTAATGGCACTTAATTAGCAATCCCATGAAAGACAATTGGGATAACATTATTTACTACAAAATCCACGAAGTACTCTGCTAAGATCTGTTCTTGGAGAGAGGTCATTTATTACTATATATTTTTCCTTCTCTTTCCTCCCTTTTTTTTATCTTCTTTCATGTTTTATGGAGACTTGGGAGTCCATAAAGGGAACCAATTTTTCATTCGTTTTTCAGTTATCATGCCAACAACTTCCGAAGTTGCCGGCTAAGCACACGTGACTTGGTTAATATGCGGAGTCTATCAAAATCAGCAAAAAGTATATCATACACACCGTGGCTGTCAAGAAGCTCTCCTTCCTCAATTTCGTCATGATCTGATATATTATTCGCAACATCTTCGTCTGAATTTGAAGCTTTGCAATCTTTGTCAGAAACAGCTCCTTCTGATAGCTGGCATTGTAAAAGAGCAACAACTTTGTTCAAATAAGACTCCTGAAACTTGACGTCAAGTTGATAGTTAGCCCTCTCATCATTCTGTAAAGCTGTCAAAAAAGACTGCGCAACCTGCCAAAATGATAGATGAGATTATTCTTTGAACAAGTTAAAAGTCTGTCTTATTAGACAAGCGTATAAATTCAAACCTTAAAAGCACACCACTGACCCAGCTCCCCAAGTGCATAATTGATCGCTCTCAACTTCTGTATTAGGTTAGCAGCACCATCACTTTCAGTTCTCTCAGAAACACCATAAACATGCCGCAGAAATTCCCTAGAACCAGCATCCCTAGCTCCCATAAGTTGCCATTTACTTCTCCTAGAACTCAATTTTGCAGCTTCCTCAACTTCCACCTCCATTTGCTTTATCTGTTCATGAAGGGACCACAAAGTGGCAGCTTTGTCATACTCCACCACAACTTCTGATGGCATTGGAACATGTTTTTCCAACTCCTTGCGGTCTGTTATAGTGCAGACTGTGGAGTCTAATTTACTTTCAAGGTTACGGATCTTAATTGCACAATCTATTTGGTTCGAAACACCTGTAGGGAATATTCAAAGCAATAATTACAATAATAATTTTAACGAAGTATATACATACATACATATATATACATACATACATACATATATATATATAGATACATACATACATATATAGATATATAGATATATATATATATATATAGATATATATGTACATACATATATATATATATATAATACTTCAACATGGAAACTAAAGTAGGAATAAGAATCCAGTCTCCCACCCTTTAAATTAACAGGCGAAGCAGTCATTCCAAATACAGATGGTCTCTTCTCCTTTGGTGTGGTATGATAAAATTCAGACATAACTAAAGAATAGGGATGCTTCTTAACAGCATGATGGCACTCATCCAAGATCAGTAGATTGATTGCTTCCATTTTTATTATGCTATGCCTCAAAATGTTCAACAGTATTTGTGCCGTCATAACCAGAACCTGCATTTGAAGAAAAGTTGCATTGCATGAGCACCCGGTTGATTAGAGGACCACAACACGAAAAATCAAATAGAACTTCATGTACGACAGGCATTTTAAAGCAACAAACTCCAAAATTTTCATTCTTAGCATTGAAACCTTTTGATAATAATAAAAAAATATATATATACGTTTTAGCAAAACTCTTAAAGCTACAAAACAAACAAGAAACAGAGCAGGTTTATGCAAGGATTGATGGGTGATCAAAGCAACTCAGATAAACTCTCACTTCCACGAAATATAAGGCACCATAACGCATGATATTTTTTTAATGAAAAACACTGCTTTCACTGCGAAAGATCAAAGAAGACCAAAAAAAGAAAAAAAAACACCGCTTTCACTGAGAAACATCAAAGAAAACAAAAGAACAAAAACGGCATACTGAAAAAAATGTCTAAGAAAGAGAGGTATAATAGCTTCAAAGTGTGATCCCACAACAAAGGAGCATACAGGCATCTCCTACGGATATGATTAAAATCCTTGTTCATGCACCTATAGAGGATGCAACAATCTGGTCCCACCAAAAAAGACTAATGTTTCTGAATACATCCATCATATTAATCTTTCCAAGTAGAAGCAGTCACAAAAAAATTTGACCTTGAAAGATTTCACCTTCCAAAAGCAAAGAATAAAGATGGAGCCTAGGAAAAGAGGGTTCTCTCAAACGAAGGAAAATAGGATTACAAGGAACCCTCACTGACACACCGGGGGCCCAAAAATGAAAATCCCTCCTCCCCAAAATAATTGAGAAATCCCCCAACGAAACACAACGTCAAAAATTTCCCTGCTGACAGGCCGAATAAAACTCAAAGAAGGCAAAAAAAGTCCACCAAGATAGAGGCCACCATATGTAACCTCAAACGGACAATACAAATGAGGGAAAACAGAACAGAAGGGGCCATTACCTAACCAATGATCCTCCCAAAACAAAATATTTTTCCAGACCCAGTCAGAATGTTTCAAAAACTGGGAAAAGAAAGTAAAACTGATTTCAATCGCTTTCTAGGTATTCCTAGAAGTTCCACGTAAGCCTACCACTGGGAAAAGAAAGTAAAACTGATTTCAATCGCTTTCTAGGGATTCCTAGAAGTTCCACATAAGCCTACCACTAGAGCTGTGAGCAAAGGGATGGAGAACATACTTACAATAACCTAATGCCATAAAGCATCCGGCTCCAAGAGGAAGTGTCATAATCACTTACCCAATAGGATCTCATTACAAAGTCTACTACTAGAGTTTTGATCGAAAGGATGGATGTCAAACTTGTTCACAATAACCTCATGCCACAAAGCATCAAGCTCTAAGGGGAAGCATCGTAATCACTTAGACAATTGGGCATCCTTACGAAGTCTAAGATTACCAAACCTCCCTGTTCCATTGACGTAGACACAATCTCCCAATTCACTAAATGTAAGCCCCAACCTCCTCAACACCTTCCAATAGAAAATCCCTCCGAATTTTTCCAACTTCAAGATCACCAAAATAGGGACTAAAGGTTGTGGATCGAGTTTCAATCCAAAACAAATTGGATGAGACTTAGCCTACCTCCTTTAGAGAAGAAAGATTCCTTCATAGAGGAGAGGCGTTTTTGGATCTTTTTCACAATGAGATTCTAAATCATCAAAGCTTCTAGGATTATGCCCTATAGGGGGGCCAAGATAGGAGGAAAAACTACTCACCTCACACCTGACTACCAAAGCCCAACAAGCCAGCGTAGAGGAATTACAATTTAGACCAATAACCAAATATTTCCCCCAATTAATCCTAAAACCCACCACAGCCTCAAAGAAGAACAAGAAGCTATTAAGATTAACAATGATGTTTTCCAAAGGAGCAACCTACCGCTTCCTATCTGAACCCGCTCTATTACACCTCTCCCCACTCCACTCGAGATCATCTTACTAAGCACATCCACTACAAGTAAGAAGAGAAAGGGTGAAAGAGGATCAACCTATCTAAGACCACTAAACACAAAAATCTTACCCCTTGGCTTTCCATTCACAAGGATGGAATAATTGACAATTCTTATGCAAGACCACATCTGAGATCTCCATTTGTAACTAAAGCCTGTCGTCCCCATTTGTAACCAAAGCCTGTCGTCCCCATTTGTAACCAAAGCCTGTCGATCCCAGCATCTTTTCAAGAAAGTTACAATCCGTGTGATTATAATAAGATTACTCAAAATCAATCTAGAAATAACTTATTCCTACTCAAAATCAATCTAGAAATAACTTATTCCTACTTACAGTTTACATAATCCTCAACCGTGTCATTGGTAATAAGATCTCGATTCAAAATCTATATGGTTATGACAAAAGCCCCTTGAGAACTAGAAATCATATGAAGTGTTTTCGTCAACCAATCAGCGAACACCTTGGCAATTATCTTATAAATACTTGTGGAAAGGCAAATTGAACAAAAATCTTTGCCCATTCTAGCTCTCTGCTTCTTAGGAATCAAACAAATATACATTCCATTCAAGGAAGAGTCTATATCTCTCTCAAAAAAAAAATAATAACTCCCCAAACATTTTTCCCTAACCATCTTGGAGACTTTACCAATTATCCTAAGAGAAGGCCATCACACATAATTGATTAGTTTGTGAAGGTTTCATTTGCAGAAGCTTTTGAAAATATATTTATCAAATGAAGTTAATGAGAAAAGAGTTCGTGTCCAGCAGAGTAGATTCACCTTAGATTTCTTCCCAAATTCCAGCCAAATTTTCTTCTCTCGTTGAGGTTTGTGGATTACAAATGCAGACAATTATCATCTAGTCACCAACAGTAACAATTCTCTAGTATTCTTGGTTGCTCAATAATGTAACTATTCTCATGGTTTAGTCACCAAAACTAGGATGCTTGAAAAATCTCCATGGTGCAGACTCTCAAGCTTGTTTCGTGGCCCTTCTTCTCATTTCCTCTTCAGTTGGTTTTGTCAACCGGTGTGTGGAGCAGTTTTTGTTCAACCTCTTCTTCAAGTTCATTCTCTTCGTTGGGCAGGTTTTGTTTTTAGTTCTAAGCTCAGTAATCTGAAGGACGTCTTCAAGGTTTGGTTTTCTGCTTTTGAAGAAGGGAGAAATAAGAAGAATCAATCTCATATCTGATTTCGCTTGCTTTGCTGTTAAATTTGTCAGTTCCAAAGTTTTGAAGTTGTCTGCCTCATGGCCTATTCTTGGATCTTTCTATCAAAGACTTAACTGAATTTAATCAATTGGATCGTCTTTATTTCCTTCTTTATTATTTCTTTTCGTTGTTGGGTTATGCCCTTTTGTCAGTTCCAAAGTTTAAGGTTTATTGTATTTCTTTTGTATTTGTTTTCTCAGCTTGGTCTTGTTTTGTTGTTGACTTCATCTTCCCTCCCTTGTGAAGATTGCATTAATCTATTTTTCATTTTTTTCAATGAAATGTTTCGTTTCTTGTTCAAAAATAATAACAAATGAAAAGGTAGGAGTCAGCTTGTCTCGAGCAATCTTGAAGCAAATACTTTTCCTCTAGGAAAGGTATTTATTTTATTTTATTTTATTATAAGAAACTTTGAGGTGCCTAAAATCCAAAAAAGAAAAAAAAAAAAAAAAAGGGAGACAACCTAAGGACAGGGGAAGAAGAGATAAGACCCTCCGTAAGATCTACTTGCAAAAAGCCATCTCAACCTTTCAAAAACATAGATATAGGGTAATTACAAAAGAATTTTGTATTGGTATACACCGCCAAGAAGCGTGAAATTGTACATTGCTCAAAATACTGCTAGTCTGTAAACAATGACTTCCCTTATTTAATAAGATTACACAAATATTCCTTAAATCAAGGTCATTCCTTCAACAGTGTTTGATACTTGGAAGATCGCCTAGATGAGATTGCCACCAAAACTAACAAGATTAACGCGGAAGCTTTCCACCTAGATGGGATGTCAGCTCAAGAATGGATGTTCATGGTGAGATCCTAAAACAAAATCACATGACCTGGTGGCTTCAAGCGTAGGATAGGAGCATTTCATAGATATAGACAACTCCTAGAAAGCACTAGTTCAGATGATTCCAAAACTTTTTGGAGAAGTGAATGTTTCCCTTAATGTTGTCAAGGCCAAGAATTGAATAAAGAATAATAAGGCATTTATTCTATCTATAAAGTCTTATTTAAGACCTCTCCCGACTATTCATTATAGAAGGCTAGTTTTCTAGATAATATAAATTGGATGGAGCATCTTTTAATTACAGTGAGGAAAGAAGGTCTCCTTCTTCTTTTCTATTAGTGCATATGCGAAACTAGTTTTAAGGCCATTTGCACTAGTTTTTAGGTCATTTTCTCTAATGGCAGATCTGAGCGTCAGACTTAGCCTCACCATGAGAGCGGTAGAAAACCAAATCCCAACAAGAAGTACGATTCGATTCAACAAGGTAACAATTAAAAGAGCCTAAGCCCTTTGGTGGGGTTTAGATACCAAGGCTCTAAAGAACTTTATCTTCAATCTCAAACAGTACTTCTAAGCCATGAATACAGTGACAAAAGAAGGAAAGGTTACATTGGTGACAATGCATCTAGTTGACGATGCAAAATTGTGATGGATATCCAGGACAGTTGATGCACCATGAAAACTTATCCAAGTCTGAAGAATAATTTGGCTGCTTCACACTGTCTGAAATTAGCAGTCTTGCTTTCTCATTAGTTTTAGAAAAGATCACCTTGGCGCATGACTAAAATAAAGAAACTATCAAGTTTCAGGCAATTTAACTCAACTTAGATTCATTGTCTGAGTTTTCATCACTGGGAGAGGAAGTGTCATTTGTTGGACTGACAGTAGAAGGATGTAAGAATTCTGCAAAATTAGTTCCATCTGATCCAATGTTGCATTGATCGACAATCGAAAAATATTAGACAGTTTACACCAAGATATAACTTGGTAAACATTGTCGAAAAGTTGTGTAGGATTGTGTCGTTTCTGCAAATATTCTCTGATTTCTTTCTTTCCACAGATTCCAACAGAAAGTCATGATGAGGTTTTTCCATAATAGGGCTTTTGTGTTCTTGAAAGGGTTGGTACGTTAAGGTCATATCCAAAAAAATCCTTTACCTCCCTAGGAAATGTGAGATGTCATCCAAATATATTAAGAATCGTTGTCCAAAAATTTTGAGTGTGTGCATTGCATAAACAAGTGACTTTGTGATTCGTGTTCTTTTTTGCATAGTGGATACCAATTTGGAGAGAGTGTGATGTAAGGCATTCTTTTTTTTTTTTTTTTTGAAGATTTGCACTTGTGCTGATAGCTTTATAAATGATGTAAGGCATTCTTTTTTTTGAAGATTTTCACTTGTGCTGATGGCTTTATGCGTTATTTCCCAAAGGAAGAACTTCACCTTTTTAGGTTAATGTCCTTTCCATATTGTCTTTGCTAGCATGGATTTATTGCTTCTACTTTTTCCCCCATGTCCATCATCAAGGATTTTGTAGAAAGGACCCCGTCAGCGTTGGGGAGCCAAGTTAGTGAGTCTTCTTTGTTTGACAATACCACAGGGGCAAGGTCAAGGCTTAATTCGGCACACTCCGTTGCTTCATTATCCTTTAGATTCCTACCAAGCTTCAAGTCCCAAAATTTGTTGTTAACATTCCACGTTTCTTTAATCGTGGCTTTTTTGCTATGAGAGAGCCTGTACAAAAGTGGATAGCGTGGTGTTTCCAATCTATGGGTTGATCCAAAATGATGTGCTTCCCCCATTGCCCACCTTATGGCGAGTTCGGTTGGTGATATTTTGATGTTCTTAATGTACTTCCAAGGCCCTTTTGTAGAATATGGAGGGAGGTGATCTTTGCTTGATGTAGGAGTATATTTAGCCTTTATAAGATTTCGCCACAAGGCCTTTTCTTCATGATGATATCTCCATATCCATTTGGCGAGGAGAGCTATGTTCTTCTTCCTTATCGAGAGAAGACCGAGGCCTCCCTTTTCTATTAGGAGGTTTATAATATTCCAACGAACAAGGTGTGCGCCATCTTTCCACAAGTAATTTCTAAAAAGTCTTTCTACATCAGCGGCCACTTTTTGTGGTATTTCAAATAAAGACATGTAGTAAGTAGGGTTGGATAATGTGGCTTGTATTAGGGTAAGTCTTCCGCTTTTTGAAGTATAACGTGATGACCATGTTGACAACCTTCTATTTTCTCAATAATAATCTTCCAGAAGGAAAAGGATTTGTGATTTCCTTTTAGAGGTAGTCCTAGGTACATATTCGGCCATTCTCCCTTTTTACAACCATATATGCTAGCAAATTCTACAATGACCTCTATGCTAATATTGATGCCCATAATCTCTGTTTTTTGGAGATTGATATTTTGTCCAGAGAATCCTTCGAAGGTTTTTACCGTCTCAATCATGTTTTTTATGGAAGAAGCATTCACCAAATCAGAAAAGATGATTGTGTCATCTGCGAACTGAAGGTGGTTTATGCTCAAGCCTTCATTATCAATCTGAAAACCTTTTATCTGCCCTTCGTATTCTGCTTTTGTCAGTAGGCGACTGAGACAGTCCATGACCATGATGAAGAGAAAAGGGGATAGTGGATCTCCTTGTCTCAAGCCCCATGTGGCATAAATTTTCCCTCTCGGTCTTCCATTGATGGTGATGGAGAAATTTGTGGATGAGATGCATCCTTTAATCCACCTTCACCATTTTGGGCCAAAGCCTTTGGCCACAAGAATGTTTTCGAGGAAAGTCCAATCAACCTTGTCGAAGGCCTTTTCCATGTCAAGTTTAATAACTACACCTTTTTGTTTATTTCTTTCCCATTCATCAATGAGTTCGTTGGCAATGAGCGATGCATCAAGAATTTGTCGCCCCTCAACAAAAGTTGTTTGTTGCCCAGTTATTGTGAAGGGGAGAACCTTTTTAAGGCGTTCTAATAATACCCTTGCTATGATTTTATATAGACCGGTCGTGAGGCTTATGGGACGAAAGTCTGCAACAGTGCGAGCATCTAGTTTCTTTGAGATCAAACATATGTATGTTTCATTCAGGTTGCCATTAATAACTCCATTTCAAAAAAATTCATGGAATACTCTCATGATATCAGCTCTCATAAAGTTCCAGCATTCTGAAAGAATTCTGAGGTAAAACCATCTGGTCTTGGAGTTTTGTTGGAGCCCAGGTGCTGAATAGCCTTCCCCACCTCTTCTTCAGTGAAAACGACCTCGAGGGAGGCAGCTTGCTGTTGATCAATAGGACTCCAGTCAAGATCGTGAGGAAATTCGCAGAGGGCATTGTCCTTTGTGTATAAAGATGTGTAAAAGGACACAAATTCTGATACAATTTCTTCTTCGTTTACTAAACTTATGCCTTGTGTGGATAGAATTTCCATGATGGTACTCTTTCGTTTCTTTGTAGCCATCATACGATGGAAAAATTTGGAGTTTATGTCACCTTCCTTTAACCATCGTTTTTTGCATTTTTGTCTCCAAGATTGCCCTTCATTTACTGCCAACGAAATAAGTTTTGCTTTCATGAGCTTTTTCTATGTGTGTTGAACTAGTGTGATGGAGCCAGTTTCCTCCATCTGATCAAGGAGGGCAATTTCGGTTAGCAATTGGTTCCTTTTTGTCGAAATACAACCAAAAACCTCCTTATTCCATTTCTTTAGGACTCCTTTTAGTCTTTTCAGTTTGTTGATGAAACCGTGCCCTGGCCATCCATGGAGGGGCGTATTCTTCCACCAATATTCTACCGTTGGCAAAAATTTAGAATGGTTCAGCCACATATTCTCAAATTGGAAGGGTGAGGAGCCCCATTTACAGCAACCCATGGATAGTAGACTGGGATAATGATCAGATGTAGATCTATTCAGTCTTTGAACCCCAGCGTGACTGAATTTTCCATGGAGGCTTTCTGTGGCAATAAATCTATGGATGAGTGTCAAAGTGGGTGGAGATCTGTTGTTTGACCATGTATAGAGTCCATTACTGAGGGGAAGGTCAATGAGTTTGGCTTCTCTTATGAAATTGTTGAAGTGTCTCAAAGCAAAAGTTCTTTAGAATTGCACAGTCCCCTTTGGCATATTTGGAGGAATCAGAAACCATAAGATTTTTTTAGATAAGCCAATTTTCAGGATTCTTTTTGTAGTAGTGTACTGTACACAACTTCTTAGTGGTGTTCTAACTATAAGAAAAAAAATTGTGATTATAGCTTTCTTGTGACCATTAATCTTTTGTAGTTTCTGAGAGGAGGTTTTATTTAACCCTGGCCCTAAGTTGTTCCTCCTTTTTTGTGATTAATACACTGTTTCATATCCAAAAGAACAAATTATGGCCCAAAATAGTCTGATTGGTTTTTTGAATGCAACTATAAAATACCACTTTACCTTAGTCTGGTTGGTTTCACCAAGTGTTGGATTCTAGCTGGATAGTTCTTCTTCTGCACAAACTAGTATGATTTATTTATAATAGCCAGATTTAAGTTTTCATCCAAGTACGACTAGGGTATTTCTTCTAAGCTTGTAGGTGCTTGACTTCGGTAGAAATATGAAGGATTTGGAGATGGAAAAACACTTCTATTAATGCCAAAGCTAAAGGTCTCTCTTTTCTCCTACCAATTCAAATGAAGATTACTCTAGTTACTCTTACAAATATTTTTTTCTTTTTCTAATTCCATAACTGTTGAATCTTTTATCCTTAGAGATGGTGAAAGGCACGATAGGTTTAAATAATCTAAGAAGGTAAAAATGTTTTTGTTTTTCCTTGGAAGCATTACACCAATGGCAAAATCCAAAGTAGGAACTTGAGTTATTCTCTTTAGCCGAGTTGCTGTTCTCTCTGACAAAATCCTTGAAAGATGCCTAACATAACGGTTAAATTGAAATACTTACAGAAGTTGCAGCCCTCTTGACCAATCTTTGAGGGCGTTCATGTCCTCAATAAAAGTATAAAGAGAATAAAAATCCTTTGGTTAAATGCTATTACAGAAGTTGAGAATGATTGCTACCTACATCCATTCGTCAGGCGACAAAGTGGAGGAGATATCCGTCATCAAGAAGTTCCTTCAAGCCACTCCCAAGATTTATGCAGATTGTTACCTCTATCGAGCAACTCGGCGGCCTCAAGAACATGTTGGTTGAGGAGGTCATTAGTCATCTTAAAGCCCACGAGGAGAGAATTCGTGGTTATGACAGCAGAGAGGAGGAGAAGCACCTCTTACTAACACACGGAGAGAGTCTCACACAGACGAAAAAGAAAGATATGGTTGATTCTTCCTTTTCAAGTACAAAAGAACGTGGCGGTCACAACAAAGAAAACAAAGGTCGTGGGCGTGGCCACGATTGTGGCCGCAAATGTGGCAGCAGAGGAGGTCATGAAAATGCCTCACAAACCCATGACGATCCCAACCCTTGGAAGGACAAGAGTATGATCAAGTGTTACTCTTATGAAAGATACAGGCATTATGCGATGAAGTGTTTCAACAAGAAACGCAACGAGGAGGCAAACCTCACATTCATGCACGAAGCTGAGAAGATGTTTAACCTCTTGATGTTGAATGAAGAGAAGGCTATGGTGAACCTCCTCACAGATGGAGAAAACCGAAAGGAGACCAGCATGTGGTATCTAGACAACGGAGCGAGCAACCACAGTACTGGAGATAGAGCAAAGTTCAAGGAGCTTGATGAGAAGCTCATTGGAAATATGAAGCTTGGCGACGGATCAATTTTACCGATCCAAGACAAAGGATCCATCTTGTTCCAGTGCAAGAACAATGATCAACGTCTATTAACCAAGGTATATTAGATCCCGAGGTTTGAAGAGCAAATTATTAGCCTTGGTCAAATAACAAAAGAAGGCAGCAGAGTTGAGTTAGTTGGGTCGTTCTTCAATATGTTCGACAGGAATGGAGTCCTGTTGATGAAGGTAAAATAGTCATAAAACCATAGTATAAGATACTAATGAAAAACCATCAACATCTTCTAGAAGCCTCCATTTGGTATCGGCAGCAAGAAAGGGAAGAAGAAATCAATGGGTCGAGAGAAGAAGTTACCAAATAACAGAGATAAGAAAAAACCCAAAGGCTACTTTAGTCAATGAAGAGAAACCTACAAGTCGGTGTGCTTCATCAAACCTACCATCTCAACTAAGGGAACCTAGAGGAAGGCCACCCGGGCATAAGAAAAATGGGACATCGAACTTGTCATTTCAGCCAAAGAGACCTAGAGGAAGACCTAAAAAGAAACAAGAACCCAATGATGACAAGGGTGACAATTACCAACTTGTTTAGGCCCTTTCTATTAAATACCCAACTGGTTCGCCCAACTTGCTTCAGACTGATGTTGTTTCCAAAATAAAATTTTGAAGAACTTGTATTACTGGAAAGCAAGGAACTTGTATTCCTGGAAAGCAAGGTTAAAAGACAGAGGAGTACCTCACAAGAAGTTTCTATATGCAATTCTAATGATGGAATTCTTGCACATAAAAGAGGAGTGGAAGAAATGGCATGTTACGGAATTGAAATTTCTTCTAAAGACAGTTGATCAGGGACCAAGCAAAGGAGAAACTAGAGAGCAACGTGCCAATATTCTCATCAAGACCCTAGCAAGAATTAAATTTACAGATATGGGAGTTGCTCGAAGAGAAAAATCACAAGCAAAGTCAAGCTAAAGTGGGAGATTCTGAGTCAATAAACTTGACTTAATAAAAGAAGTTATTTGTGGAGCAACTTTAGGAGAATTGTTAGCCATTAGCAACTTGTAGACCAAGTTTAGGAAAATTGTTGGCACTTTCTCCCCAATAAATATGTACGCTTTATTCACAACAACAAAAAGAAATGAAAAGCATAGTGCTTAAGTTTCTTCCGTTCAAATAAACTATCCCCTCAAGTTGCTATTTCTACTTCAGTTATTTGTTTCGGTGTATTTCGAACCATCAAATTTCACTTTGAAGGTCTGGCCTTCCGCTCATAAAAGGTTTGGGTTAGAAAAAATGACGTTGGAAGGCAAGGCAAGCTGGTTGGTGGTTCAAAGACAAAACTAGAGTGTTTTAGTCAAATGCCTTAGAGCTCTTTGGTGGTACGTTTGGATGGAAATAAACTCAACTTTTCAAATAAGTACAATTCTTCTAACTATATTAGTGACCTTGTTTAGTTGATGCCTCGAAATAGAGTGCTCAACACGATAACTTTTCAAATAAGTACAATTCTTCTAACTATACTGACCTTGTTTAATTGATGCCTCTAAATAGAGTGCTCACCATGTTTTTTCTTTTTCTTTTTTTTTTTCTTTTCTTTTTTTGTTTCTTGTAACTACTCTACTAATATGATCAATGTGAATGGAAGGGCAATTGTTTGTCCTCCTATTTTGGAGAAGGGACTCCTGTCCCTTCGTCCTTTAGCTTGTTTTGGTGCGCTTTTGGCTGTTCGAATGATATCTCCTCCTTGTTTATTATAAAAATAAAAAATAAATAGAAGTTTAACGGTAAAATTACCAAAGATTAACAAGCATAAGACTAATAAGAAGGGGATAACAGCACTTCCGCTTCATTCTGATATGGATAACTTCAATTAGATCAAAAGGATTAACATAACCTACGATTAATTGAATATGATCAAACAGAGTAACAAATCAGAAAAATATAAGACCGACTTTCATATGAAGGGTATGTTCAAAAGTTAATACCTGATAAAAATGGGGAATATCAACTTTTACCATCAATTTTGACCCTAAATTTTCAATTTCATCAAATTGGACCTTCAATTTTAATGTGTGGGGCAATTTTAAAATTGCAACAGACATTTTAGTTTAGGACTCAATTTGATATACCTGCCAGGTACAGAGATAAATTTTGATTTTTTTTTTTTTCTTGTACTTACAATTAAAATATAGATCACGAATAATAAGCTTCCAAATAAGAGCTCTTACCTGTTTAGTTTCAAACTCACGCTGCCACCTTCTAGCATCCCAAAAATCTTGACCCATTTCACCACAGTAATGACCTACTTGATAGCCAGTTCTCTCACGAATAACCTCAGCTTGCTGAAATTACAAAGAATGATGATACAATCAACTCCTTACACAACGAAATGCTACTAGAGCCGATATTGCTATAATTGAATATTATTTACTTATTTTACCTGATACACAAGTGGAACTTTGGGAACTAAAAATACAGCAAGCATCTTCTTATTTTGTATTTGTAAGTCATTGGAAATACTTTTAATCAGAAGAACAGCAATAAGTGTCTTCCCAGCCCCAGTTTCAAGAAAAGCTATAGTATTTTTCTTCTTCGCTTGTTCAAGAACATCCAACTGATATTGACGAGCATGTTCCTCGGGGATTTTTTCCTTAGTTTCCTCGGAACTTCTATCTGTAGTTCCCTGGAATTCCTGATTTTTTTCATTATCAGTCATTGCTTCTCTGTTACGATCAGCTTCCCACATACCTGAGTGAAAAACCATCTCATTTGATCCTGATTTGTCCCTCTCCCAATAACCCTTTTGTTCCCGCTCCCTCGAGTCCCTATCTCTTGCGTCCCTCCCACTTGTTCCATAATGCTCTCTCCTCCTATAATAACCTCTATCCCTTCTATCACTCTCATCTCGCTCACGCAACCTCTTTCTAGAGACAAACTTTTCTCTATCCCTAGATGGACACTGCCCCCTGTTTGAGTAATGCCTTTCGTTGTTGCCATTGCTGAAACGAGGCCTCTTATTGCTTCTTTCTTCACTATCACAACCCCAATCTCTCAACGGCACATTATTACTCTCCTCATGCTTTTGAACTCCATTTCTGTTAGGGGTTTCAACAACGCTAAGCCCTTCGCATCCATTTGGTTGCTTGAACCCATTCTCAGATTCATCGCCCTCGCAGATACGACTACCATCACCAAAACTATCCTTGCTCAGCTCATTACATTGAAGAATTTCAATCTGTACGCCATTCGCCTGCATAGTTGAGGTATCAACCAGCATATCACGAACCCCAGATGCCTGGTTGTCAATATAAAAGTCTTCCCCAACAGTGCCATCACGATCGCCATTGCAAGTTACCGGAGAGAGAGTCCCGCCGTTCTTAATACTATCAAGAATGTGATCAATTCCACCAAAAAAATCGTTGGCGAGGTTGTGTTGAACGGAAGTGTTTTCAACTGAGGATTCGGGAGCAATAGACGCGTGGAAATCCACAAAATCATTGATGAGCTCGCAGGAAATGTCCTCACAGGCATCTAGCCAGAAAGAAGAAACCCCAGATGAACAAGTTGGGTCGGCAGTAAAACTTCCTGGAGTCCTAGTATCATCCTCCATAGCAGACTAGTATAACAGAGAGATTATAAAACCGAACAAGAACTTCAAAAAAACAAAGAAAATTGCAAATTTCTGGAAGTTGAATAAATTAAAGTAAAGGGCATAAAAGAAAAGGGAATTGAAGATAAAATGTGAACAAAAAGATAGAAAAGCGGTGGGCAGTGAGTGGTTTGAGGCAGAGAGAGAGAGAGAGAGAGAGAGCGGAAGCTGGGGAGCGGAGAGATGGTGAGAGAGAGAGAGAGAGAGAGAGAGAGAGAGAGAGAGAGAGAGAGAATAAATTGCAGAAAGGTAGGAGAGTGATAGACCGTATGAAGCACGCAAAAAAGTAAGGGTAGAGAGAAACCCTAAAAAGCCATGGAAGTTCGAGAGCGTGATTCTACGAGATTGGAGGGGGCTATCAAACGCCTTATTCTGCGTGTGTTAAATAGTTGTTTGAATTTGACCCCACGCACTTTCGTCTTCCCCTCTCTCTCTCTCATGTCTCTGTCCCTCAGGTTTTGGCTCTGCAACTTCCCCTGCTTCCTTACTTTCTCCCAAGCTCCTGCTGCTGCGATACCCCAAAATAAGCTCCCAACCACGCACACGCAGACACCCTCTCCCTCCCTCTCTTCTATTTTCCTACTTAAACAATTCAAATACAATTATTCATTTATAACGCCTCCTCTCACTCCCCGGATCTTTTCTCCACTTATTACCCCTCTCTCTCTCTCTCTCTCTCTCTCTCTCTCTCTCTCTCTCTCTCTCTCTCTCTCTCTCTCTCTCTCTCTCTCTCTCTCTCTCTCTCATTGATTCTACTCCTCCCCATTATCTACGTGGATATTTTCCATTTTTTTATTTTAAATCTTTTTCTTTTCATTTTTTAATATTTTAAATTAAAAATGATGTGTTTGGAATCATGTAAAAGTAAATGGAGTTCATTCCAAGTACCATTTCCATTTTGAGTTAAACTTTAATCAAATTTGATATTGTTTCATCTAATACGGGTTAAATTAAACTTACCCTCATCACGAGTGTATTTAATGTAACTTCCTTATGTTGTAAACTTTGACCGAATGTAGGGTTCAATGGCGTCTTTTTCAAAGTTTGTGTGATGTGATTAAGCTGAAGGTCACTACTCTTTTCAATGATCACTATTAATAAAATTAACTAAGATGAAGCCTAGAAAATGCAGTCTATATGGGTGGATATAGTTAGAGCTAGAAAAAGTAACGAACAAGCTAAGTTGGCATCTTCCTCAAAGCTCCTAAGTACAGAAAAATACTGTTGGGTCGTTCCTCCCTACTTAGTTTTAAGGTCAAGAGCGGAAAATTTTTTGGGCAAGTGTTCTCGTATTTTCTCAAAAAATTTCTTTATAACCCCTCAAGAGCTAGTTTTGTCTCTTTTGTTTAAGAGTAAGAATGACTACAAGTTTCACGAGAAATCGAGGGCTGAAAATACTTAAAATTTAAATCCCATTTGAGTTAAATTTGGATTCCGATTTTCTCCTCCGGGCCAAATTAGAACTTAAGACAAATATCAATCGCTTTAGACACGCATAAAAAAATGTTTACATGAAGGCATCGACGGCATATGAGTTGTCAATCTTAAGAAGAATTTACAAAAGAGACTCTCATATAAGAAATTGACATTTTTAAAGAAAACAAATAGAGAAATTCTCCCTCGATGCTTAGCATAGTTACCTCAAAATTATTCCTACAAATACATGGTTGGGAAAGTAACAACTTTGAATACGAATTTGGAGAGGCCTAGAATGTTTTACGCAAAAGAAACAACTTTGATTATTGGCATTATTCTTTTTTGTTGATTCAATTTTATATGCACTAGTTGAATTGTGGGCAACATAGTCATATGAATATATTCGCTCCAACATGTATTCAAAATTTAAATTAATGAAATTAAAATTTACTCGCGCAAGTACGTTGTGGCTTAAAAACATAAAATTTTCCCAAATTTCAAATGCACGAGAACAATATCACGAGATCACTTTAGAACGGATGAACGTTAGATATATAATCAAAATTTAAAATTAAAATATATTGAAAAGGCAAATTTGATTTCTAGAACATAGATACAAGAAGTGGAGAAGAAGTAGTTAATTGTAAAAATATATAATTTTGGTTTGTGTGTTAGTCATAAAGTGATATGGAGGAAGTGGAATGGGAGAGGCAAATGGGGGAGGGAATATGTAAAAATGGCGTTTGCTTTCTTTAGGAGCCAAGCCAAGCAAAGCATCCTCTATGTGTCTACTCCAACAGACTTGCCCAATTTTGATAGCCATCTTCCACGCCCACAATAGGCTCGATACTCTACTACGTCCCATCTGTGCGCTAAAGGCAGCAGGGGTTGACAAAAATAGAATTCCCTCCAACCAAAAGTTAAAAGGAAAGAACATATGCCATTGCCCACCTCAAAATGCCCGTCTCTTTCACACTACAATCTTCCACATTCATTCTTAGCTTTTCAAATGTCAAACTCATTCATTCAATTCGACAATTTGGAAAATGCAACCACATTTAATGTCCGATATCCAAGAAATTGACAAAAGAATTTGGAAAATGCAGTCACTCTTACTCATAGTTTGTTCTTTTAACCTACTTCTAAATCAATAATTGTATTAATTAAAACTAATTATTTGGTTTCAGACTTTTTAATACGTTTGTGTTTTTAAACCGCTTATGCATAATTTTTATTGTATAAAAGGCTTCTTTAAATACAGAAATTTAACGTATAACACCAAGAAGAAAAAAATTTAGATTAATGAGAATGATTTTTTCTCTATTAACCTGAGCAATTTTTATCTATCTTACTCTTTGTAGGTGCATATTGTCGAACAACATCATTGTCATCATCGTTATTTTTCTATATCTTCCTCTTCATAAATGAACATCCTCTTTTCAAATGTGATACATCGATAGCCATCTAGGATTATTTGACATCGTATTGTCTTTAGTTATTGGTGGAGCTGCGTTGGTAAGAGAGGTTTAGACAGCATCATGCTTTGACATGTGACTTGCAACGATTATTTTATTTTATTATTATTATGAGAATCAAGAATCTGTAATGCTCCAAGTCTAGGACTTCAATTCAAATTTAGAATTCAAATTCAACTTATTTTTTACTTTTAGGAGTGAAAGATTATTCTGATTGACCAATATAGGTTCTTTTAGCATGTTTTATCTTCAAGCAAATTACGCTTAATTTTATGACTAAAACAAATCCACAAAAGTTTATGACTAAAGTGGACACTATCATATTATTCGAGAGACACGGTTAAGTTGTACATAGATTTTTTTTTTTTTTTTTTTAGGGTTTTATGTGGTTGAATAATAGTTTCATAAGATACACATATGGCTGAATAATAGTCACTATCCTTTTTGGGTGGCAAAAGAATTTCATCATTTATAATTATAATATGTCTCCTACAAGCATTGGTAGCACATCACAAAGAATTTCATCTTTATATTTTCCCAAAGCAAAAAATATTAAAGCTTGAGAAACTAGCTTCATTGTTCCACTGGCATTGAGTCATTGAAGCTTACAAGGTTGAGGATGATTTTGGGTTGGAATTTGCAACCTTTTGATCAACATGGTACTTACTACATTGGTGAAACTTCCACTATCAATAACAAGATTACAAGGAATCTCCTTGACTAAACACCATGTGTGAAATAGGTTGTCTTTTTAATTATCAACATTATTCTTCGTAACTTGAGTTTTAAGAAGTCTTCTAATAAGTGTCAAATGACTCCTATCTTTCAATTCCTCCTCATTCTCCTAGACTTCTTTAACTAGCTCATTAATCTCCCCTCCATTTTCTACATCTGGGTTCATGATTGTACAAAAGTAGTTAAATAAGTTTAGGACCTCACACACTCAACTCACTGATTTTACCTTATGATCACTCGTGTTTATTATACGTAGACTATTTGGAAAAGTGACTAAATTATGATCAATGTATGGATAAAGCAATTCTTACCTTAGTGAGGTGTTTAAGACAATGAGAATAAGATAATTATGAAATAAGAACAAAATAAAATAAAAAAATGATTAAAAAAAGATGGTTATAATTTTGACTAAATGTCAATTATAAAATATAATAAATATCTAACTTTATTTTTTTATGGAATTGGGGCAAATCCATAAGTTATATTCGAGTTAGAATTAGGAAAGAAAAATATGAAACAAAAAGGTTATGAATTTAGACTATTTAAGCAAATGTGAATTGAAATGGGGTGATTGTGAGATCCTACATCGGTTGGAGAGTGTTACGAAGGGGGTGGATGGTGAGATCCTACATCGGTTGGAAAGTGGAACAAAACATTCCTTATAAGGGTCTGGAAACCTCTCCCTAAAACACGGGTTTTAAAAATTTTGAGGGGAAGCCCGAAAAGAAGAGCCCAAAGAGAATAATATCTAATAGCGATGGACTTGGGTTATTACAACAATTGTCTTTCTCTAAGATTAGTAAACTACATGTTACTTCTTATCATTCTTATCATCAGGCTAGAACTGACAAGTAAACTACGTGTCATATTGCCTTTTCAGGCTATGACAACTTTCGATTCACACACTCCCTCTCACGTTAAAACCGTATAAGGCTATTGCTCCCCACTAGGCACAATCAGGATTTTCTTAGTAGTATAACATCTATGACTCCTGAGACCCAATGAGTAACAATTGAACTCTCATTACATACATTCTAGAACACATGACATCATTCAATAATAATATTGGGCATAGACGAGTTCCCAAACCCAAAATTATACCGTATAAATGTGAATGTCGTTACTCTCAATCTACTCAAACAAAGAATAGTAAATAAACCAAGGTATGCTCGAGAGCTTATAAACATATTAACTCTATTATGGTTCTCACATATGCACTACAAAAGTTGTAAAACGAGATAACGTGCTAAACTAGAAATTGTTACATTTTCTAGGTTTAGCTATCATGAAACTTGGTCAATTAGATTCATAAATATGATTTCTAATCATATGCCCATGGTCCTAATCGACCTCTACATTTGAAACTTGCTCCATATAACTACTTACATATTTGGGTGTGTTCGAACTCTCTTCTTGAAGTTAGATTTTCTCCAAATTTCTTGGATCGGTGGCAAATTGTGTCTAATTTCTTGAACAACAAACATCTTTATGAGAACCGCTCGAAAAACAAGTGAACCGATCCAAACAATTAACAAAGTTCGTTCCATGTAGTTATTTACCTATTCAGTCGTGTTCGAGATCACTTTTCATGACCTTCCTAAAATTGATTTTTCTTTAATTCCTAGGTACGTCCCAAATTGAGCATATTTTCTGGAACATAGTGTGAGAGCTAGTCCAAACAGTGAGTAAAGGTCTAAAAAATCAAAGGGGATGACGTAGTCGGTTCTGGAACCGCCCCGCCATCATCATCTACCTTGAGATGGTGACGACCCAAGAGCGTGTCTACTTTTACCCTATGAAAGTTAAGCTTTTTCCATTGACCTAGTGGCTATTTGCTCGCAATTTCTTCACCTACTTTGCAGTCCTACACACCATAGATCATTTGAAACAAGTTTCAGCTCATTTGTTAAAAAACCAACAAGATATATCGAGTCAAGTAAGGTACCAGAGAATGAACTTACAGTAGGTAAATGCTCCCCCATCGAGATGAGTTCACAATTAGGGGTTGAATTCGAATCATTCCCGTAATCATAAAATCTCACGACACCAATAGTGGGTCATAATCAGACATAGCAATATGCATAGTTAAACGGTCTGATATGCTTGTCATACGCCTAGATTTACATCGTACCTAGTAAATTTCATCAGTGAGCATACGTGTAAATATCATCCACTAACATGCTTTTAGACAGTCAAGTAAGACTTCTTTTAACTTAAATCGATCATAAGGTTCAAGAGACAACATAATAATATCTAATCTAAGTCTCTCTCAGGTTGTTCGGTTTGTCATGGTTCAACATAGCATAGTTATGCCTAATTAAAGCTCTAAACAATTCATTCTGATCATCTGTGTCCAATCACAACTTATTCTTGTTTAACCTATATTAAAATTTATGCCATTAACTAGTTTTTATTAATCATTTTAATTGTTTTATTTGCAATTTATGGTATAAAAAATTCAAGGATATTAATCTAATGTTTGGTTGAGATATAGGAGGATCATGTTCAAGTAATAACCTAAACAGTTTACAGTAAATAGATAAGGTTTGATGCCTTATCTTGGTAACATATTGATTCGGCTCACTTTGTAATTATTAAGTATGATTTGATCCAAATCGCTCCTATGGAGACATATGAGTGAGAGTATCATATACAATGAGTATTATAACATTGGATGATCATATGAGACTCGATTTTAATTATGAGTGAGTAATGAACTTTTGCTTGCGAGGGCTTGTCCTTTAATTTACATGGGTGAGGATGATTTTGAGACTTGATCAAATAGGGAGTTGAGAACATAGTTTCTAGAGATGACATTTGCTCCTAATGATACAGAGTATGTAGATGAGTAATTTCCTTAAGTTCTGATTTTGAGACTTGAACAATGGGACTCACCCTTTTACCGGCCAAAAGGAACTTAGTTTATGATTGAATCATAAACAAATTATTTATTAGAGAATTAGTGATATTTAAGGTGAAGTATATAATTACAGGGCTAAACGAACTTTTGACCTTGTAGTTACAAACAACTCATGAAGGATCGACTTGCTAGCCTCGAAAGTGTAGTCAAAAGTGAAGAAGACATCTCCATTGGTATAAGCTTATGCTTAAAGTCGACAATATCATACCATTGTAGAGAGTCGTGATTCTTAACATTGTATAAGACTTATCAGGATCCAAATTTCTCGAACGAGATATGATGAGTATCCTTAAAATCACATTAAAATCGTTATCCTCTCTCGAAAGAAAACTGGTACAATAACTTCTATGAATATGTTAAAAGCTGGTGGAGGCTAAATTAGCTTGGAGAAGCTCACTGAGATGTGGGTAAGTTTCTTTTATCTTTTTTCTAGAATTTCCAGACATTTTCTCTAAACGTACTTGATAGAGATAGCTCCCAATTACAAAAACTTGAATGAGTACAAAAACTCATTAAGTAGTATATTTGTAGGATCTTAATTGTGTTTTTAGGTGTGCTAGGGTACCATACTCTTTTTTGTCATATTCTTGTTCTTGATTTGAGAGCTTAGGTCCTTAGGTTCCGTTCTTGAGTCCGGAGTTCTTAATATTGGTTGTTGTCTAAGGATCTTAGTTCCAAAATTTAGGTCCTTAGTTATGAGAACTTATCTGGATCAATGTCCTAGTCCTTATCCTTGGTTTTTAGTCTTTGTTTTCGTCCTTAATCTTATTCTTGGTTTTTTTTTTTTTTTTTTTTTTTTTTTTTTTTTTTTTTTTTTCTTGAGAGGTACCTGACAATATTCATATCTTAGAGGGCTTAGGGAATGTATAGTGCTACTTTAAGGAATGAATTGTCTTTGCTTCATGGACTTAAGGTAGCATATTGATTACTTGAAAATCAATAGCTACCTTGGCAGTAGCATCATGATTACTTGAAAATCAAAAGTTGTCCGGGCAGCCTCCTAGTTATTTGAAAACCAAAGGTTATACTAATACTATCATGAGGCAGCGTCTCGATTACTTGAAAATCAAGTACTAACCTTGAGTTCATGTTGAGTTAGGTAACTTCTTGATCGCTAGAAAACCAAGGATCATCATAAAGCTTATCAAAATGTAGCATCTTAAACCTTGAACTCATCTTGTATTAGGGTAGCCTCTAGCCCCTAAAGCTTATCATGAGGTAGCACCATGATTACTTGAAAAGTAAGGGCATATCTTAAGCTCATTTTTAGTTAGGGTAACCTAAATCAAGAGAATGTTCTGGGAAGATTTTAGGGTGAAGCGAGGTGAATTGTTGCCCATATGATCAACAAACTTCCCCAACCAAAGTTAGGTTTCATCTCACCATTTGAGACACGGTGGGACATGAAACCTACCGTTAGCATATTGAAGAAATTCATAGTGGCTCTCGAAGAAGAAAGTTTTAGTAGACTCGAACAATATTGAAGAAATTGTAGCATAGAAAATAGGGGCATCGACATCATAGTAGCCATATAATTCAATACAAGGCCTGTGAGGTAGAAGACAGATACATGATATGAAAAAGCTTAAGCCGAGATTGAGAGAATGCTTGATGCTAATATTTAGCGCCTGTGTCGGTATAGCACCATGTGTCGGGCAAACATTAGTAACATCACGATGCCTAGCAATGCTTTCGCAAAACAGACCAGTGGGTGTTGACTGGAGTTGTGGTGAATGCGTTTGGTAGATGGGTGGGGTGGATTCACAATTTGTGTGCGTGTGCTATCCTCTTGAGCCTGCAGAATTGAAAATGAGAGTCTAAGAGTGTCCGATTCCTCGTGTTTGTTTGATGTCATCTCGTCCAAGTTGTTTTTCTGCTTGCCGAACACCGATTCCGTAATGTGCTTTTCAAAATCATATACACTCTGTATGGCATTATCTGGATTTTCAGAAGTTCCAGCTGCCAGTACCCGTGGTTCTTTCAATGTCAAAGGTGTTGGCCCGGAAGAAAAACCACTCAAAATTATCAGATGGGATAAACGATTTGTCTGCACAGGAACACAGGGGAAAGGAAAGAATCAGAGGTGTGCTCCATCTTCAAAAGCTAAAATCAGGAATTTGATAAATACATACCTGGGGAGTTGCTCGGGTTCCAACTTGTACAGATCAATCTCCTTGATAAAACTAACAACACACTCGTTGCCAACATTCTTGTTCTTCAGGTAGTGGGTAATGAGCTGCTCCTCCGTGGGACGGAAAACAAAACCAGCCGGCAATGAAGAAAGATACGAAAATTCAGCGGTAGCGGCCATGGATTTGTTTGGAAGGGTGTCGGAGTTGGTGGTGGATGTTTAGAAGTATAACAACGGAGCAGGAGGAGCAGGAGCAGGAGGAGCAGGAGGAGCAGGAGTGGAGTGTTTAAGTTGTCAAGGGAAACCACTCTCCTACAAGGTACACATAATTAGATTTAGGTGCACAAATCTTCGCACTACACTCCAACAGCTTTGAATTCGCTATTTCTTTGTACTAGATGTTATTAACACTGAGATCATTATTTCATGTACGGACCACAATAATTTTTCTCCAATTTTTGTTCTCTACACGTTCTAAGAGGCAAAATTGCTATTTGGTCCATTGATATCAAGATTATTGAACCCAACTCCGCCCACCCACAAATACCAATTTCACCCACATTTTAACTCAATTCCGTCTCTCTCATTAATCCTTTTTCTCATTTTGTCCCCTATAAGCTAATGGTTATCTTAGAGCATTAGGGTTTTTCTCAAAACTCTAGCCATCAGGATGAAAATATGCCCAACTTAATAGAAACATGCTTCACAAGTTAACTCGAAATCAATTTAATCAACTTAATATACTAAAAACATGCTTAAGGATCCTTGAGACCTTAAAAAACGGTCAAGGGCAAAAGGGGCATTTTGCACCTCAGCTCATTATAGGGGTCTTGAGGATTTTCCACGTATCACCTCCAAAGAGAAAAGTGTGACAAAGAAAGTTGAGAGAAGAGAAACTTGAGAGGGGAAAGCAAACTGCCGGACTTCTCGTCTGAGAATCATCATCGAAGTTCATTTTTTACCAAGGCTTACACGCTGAAGTTTGTTCTTGAAGAAAAAGAGGACTCGTGTTGTTGAAGTTCCATTTTCCGTCAAGATTCGAGAGAACTTAGCAAGTTAAGATCTCGAACGTTTCTCTTCATATCTATGATCTTCCTTTAGGAATAGAGTGCTAAAGTTTGCTACCTTCATTTAGGGAAGATTTGCCACTGATTGCGTGAGGAAAATCGGACGAAACGTTGAGGTCTGAGAATCTTTCCAAGAATGGTAAGGATGTTAACGAACCTCCTTCCCACGCTCACAACTCGTCGTATGATTAAGTAAAAAAAAAAAAAAAAAAAAAACTGGAACGTAGGTTGTAGTATGATCTAAAACTTTGTTGAAGAAGTCATTTCGATTTGGATTAAGAATAGAGAGATAGAAAAATGAGAAGAACATCGAAAAACTAATTGGAAACCCACTTTTCTGCTAGGAGGAGAGAGAAAGTGACGGCATGCCACGTGTCAACCATCGAGAGGTCTCTCATGCGCAGATAGCCACCAGACACACGTGAACGCCGTCTGGAGCGACGCGGTTCCAGTTTTCCAGTGATACGCGTTCGCAGTTGCAACACCCAACCCGCGTCCCTCAACCGATCCGGCACCCGCGCTACGAGACAAACCGCAACGACCCACGGTCCACCTGAACCGAACCGACGACCCGCGGCTGCAGCAAAAGTGCATGTGCGTGACACTCGCGTGTGGAAGCGCGTGTAAGCCCATTTTTGTCCGATTTGACTCCTGTTTTTCCTATTTTCCTCCCAAATCCAATCCTAACTCTATTTTGTTCCAAGGACCTTGGTCCTAGGTCATGGATTCTGAGTAGGTCCTAGGTTATGGATTCTGAGTCAAAAAGCTTGGTTTGTCTGATGCCTAACCCTAGTTTACTCACTTGTATGATCCCTCAACCTTGAATGAGTTTAAGAAGTGTAGATCTCATCATGACTATCCTCTTTCACTCTATACACAATGCATAACACTAGTTTTAATTCTAAAACATTTTCCCTAGAAGACCTATTAGGTCCCATGGTTGGTAAACAACATGAACTTGAGAGTATACTTATGTTTGAGATTCCAACCAAGATTTGGAATCTTTGTTTGGCCAATGGTTGTTCTGGAATTTTCCTGCATCCCCTATGACATAGTTTGAGTTTTGACATCCTATAAAGCATGACATCCTATTAGGTATTGAAGTAGATCATCACATTAAAAGTGAGAAAAATATATGTTCATAATGTACTGCATTATCGAGAGGTCTAGGGTGACTTAGGGCATAAGGGAAGATTGGGTTGAGTGGTTCCTACCAATCTAATGCATATTAGGCTGTTTTGAGAACTAGCCTACTTGGCTGGACTCTTCACCCTAGAACATAGGTTCATAAGTTTATGGATCTAGCTCTAACGGTCTTTCATGAAAATTTGAGGCATATTTAGGCAAAAGTCATATTATAAAGTACATAACATTTCATAATCATATTAATCCTTTATAAATTCATGCCTAATTTATTCATAATGTCATAAGTAGATTTCATGCAAAGTCATAAAATCCTATAAAATAATCATTAAGGGCATTTTTGTCATTTTTAACCTTATTGCTAGTTTACGCCCTACACATATTTCTATTACCTTTAAATCATATATAAAACATTTATAAGGTTATAAGTAGATCTCAAGTTTCGAAGTCTTTTAGACATTGAAACATCATATGTGTATAGTAGGGGCATTATGGTCATTTTACCTATAATGTTGGTTTATAACCTAAACATGCACCTATGACCTTCAAATTTAACATGTATCAATATTTCATTTATTAGATCATCCTTTAAAATTTCATAAATAGCGATGTCATTATGTGGGTCAATTCCTTAAAGTACTTGACATTAAATCCTATTAGGATGTTCTCTGCTCAAACATCCATTTGAGTCCTTAAGTGAGGTTATTAGTCTAATCCTTTCATAATTACTCTAATACGAGTAAACTTAGCCTTTAGGACAATTCTAAGTGATCCTTACATGTTTTCCAAAAAAAACTCCTTTGGAGCTCCATGTTGTTTTAGGTATGTTTCAAAAATCTCTCACACACCCAACAAACTCAATGGAAGTGGTCTTAAAGGGATGAATTTAGGTGTAGCGCTTCAATTGAATTTCTCCAATTCAAGAACTTGAATTGAGAGAATAGCCTATATTAATTTTTCAGTCTTTTGGGTCTTGTATAAATTGGTTTAAGCCAAAATGGTTCAGTGTAACTCTCTAATTTGGCCAAAATTTGAGAGATAAATACCCAAAGTCTAACGGCTTACATTTGAGAGGGTCTTAGCTTGAATTTATTGCACCAAATGGAAGCCCTTGAGTCTCTTTATAGCTCATAGGTGCACAACCCTTTACAAGCTCGAAAATGTGTACTAATCTGGGTCTAAACTTGTAAAAGTATGAAACCATAGCAAAGTCTAATGGGCCATATACAAAATTGGGGCGACTTGAATGGTTGGAGATTGGCACTGGCATAGTAGCCAACTCCCACGGCTATAAATTACTTGCTACAACTTTACTTTTTGGTTCTTTGTGTTTAACTTATAATTGCGAAGTTATAATTGATAGTGTTGAAAGGACTCCCAACGCACTCATATAATCAATACAAGGTAGGAGAAAATTTCTTTCTGTAATTAATACCTCAACCTAAGTGTATCTCTTCGCTATCAACCAAGTTTTTATAATGTTCAACAGAACCATCAGAGTTGTATTTAACCTTGTACACCTAATGACAGCCAATAACTTTATGACCAGATGATAGAGGAACGAGAGACCAAGATGATTACGTTTCCAAAATTTCAATTTCAGCATTCATAGTCTGCTGCCATAATGGGTCACCAATTGCCTCATCATAGGTTTTAGGTTCTGTCTGGGCTGTAATAAGAGCTAGAAAAGCATGTTTAGTAGGAAAAAAAACAAGAGAATGAAAGGTAATGATGAAGAGGATACCTGGTGCCAGTGTTGAGACTTGAACTAAAGGTTAAATGATTAGCTGCAGAAGACATCTCATAATCATCATGTCAAGCTGGAGGCTATTTGGTACGAGTAGAACGTCGGGCTGGAACTGATGTATCAGGTGGGATAACATTCGAATTAGTAGGTGAATCTAGAGAAGGAATAAAAGGTGGAGGAGATACGAAATAAAAGGTGTAGGAATAGAAGGTGAGAGAGGATTTAGAATAGATATTTTAGTAGGATGAATCATGAAGTGGTAAAATAGGAGTCGAAGTAGCTAATGACAAAGTTTGTGAAATTGATGAAAAGGAAAAATCATCTTCACAAAATTTAACATCACGTTGATAAAGAATTTGTGATTTTGCATGTAATACAACTTGTAACCTTTTTTACCACAAGGATATCATACGAAAACACAAGAAATTGCCCGAGGTTCAAATTTTTGCTTAGGATGTACTACAGTGACATAACATTTACAGCCAAAAACTTTAAGATAATGAAATGTAGGTGGTCGTTTGAAGAGTGCTTCGAAGGGTGTCTTGTTAGATAACAATGGTGATGATGTTCTATTTATAAGATAAACATTAGTTAAAATGCACTCTCCCCAAAAATTAAGTAGAACCTGTGACTGAAAGAGAAGAGATCTAACTACATTGAGGATATGATGATGCTTACGTTCTACGACTTCATTTTGTTGTGGAGTATAGACACAAGTTCGATGAAATTCAATGCCACAAGAGGTAAAAAATGGTTGCAAAGATAGGAACTCAGTCCCATTGTCTCATCATAATATGTAGATAGTAGTATGAAATTGAGTTGGAACGAATTGAACAAAGTTCATTAAAAAAATGATGTCCTACTGATTTATGTTGTTTAAGAAAAACCCAAGTACATCGAGTAAAATCATCAACAATATTGAGAAAACCCCAAACCAGAATGATGTAGGAATTTTATGAGATCCCCAAACATCACAATGTAACAGATCAAAGGCAGAATGTGTTTTTATTTACATTTAGGATATGACGATGCTTACGTTCTAGGACTCCATTTTGTTGTGAAGTATAGACACAAGTTCGATGAGAGTCAATGCCACAAGAAGTAAAAAATGGTTGTAAAGATAGAAACTCAGTCCCATTGTCTCATCATAATATGTAGATAGTAGTATGAAATTGAGTTTGAACGAATTGAACAAAGTTCATTAAAAAATGATGTCCATATTTATGTTGTTTAAGAAACCCCAAATACATCGAGTAAAATCATCAACAATATTGAGAAAATCCGAAACCAGAATGATGTAGGAATTTTATGAGATCTCCAAACATCACAATGTAACAAATCAAAGGCAGAATGTGTTTTTATTGAGCTTCTTGGAAAAGTCAGCTTAGTTTGTTTTGCTAATGGGCAAATACTACAGTTATGAGAAAAAGTAGCATTATTAAAATGCAATTGATCATCTAGAAATTTAAAACGAGAAAATGAAGGATGACCTAGGCGTAAATGTCACAAATCAGAGATACTTGATGAGTTGAATATTTGATTGAAGATGAAGAAATATGATAGAGACCTCCGAATTGTTTACCCGAGCCAAATCATCTTCCCCGTAGCCAAATCCTGCATAACACAAGAATTAGGATAGTAGGTGACACAACATTTCAAGTCATTGGTAAGTTTGTTGATGGACATTAGGTTTAAATTGAATGAAGGCACATATAAAATATTGTTTAATTTAATGTTAGGATTAAAGGAAACATTGTCAGTACGTGACACGTTGTCCCTCCGTTAGGCAAATTTATTGTAGAAATGATTGCAGCCTTTGCATAACAGAAGCTTTGGATATTATACGATCCGTAGCTCCACTATCGAGAATCCATGAATTAGAACTAACAGAATTAATGTATAATGCAGATACGAGAAACAAACCTCCAACATTGATGTAACTGTCAGAATTACCAGAAAAACGATGATTGAGGGTAGATAAGGCTTGTGCTATCTGTTGTAATTAATTAGAAGAAAAATTTGGAATGAAATCAGGTGACTGTTCTTCTGTATTTAGCTGAGAAACATCAGCCATATTTGCAGATGATTGATGTCTACGATTGTTGTGTTGATTGACTTATACTGCCCTTCCATAATTATTTTTCTGTCGACATTGATCTTCTGCATGTCCCCTTTGATCACAATATTTATAGGGAAACTAGAGGATTCGACACTCATCAATTATATGACCACTTCTAGTGTAGTGTTCACATGATTTGTCCTTGGTGAATTTTGAAAATGTTATCTTCTTCTAGATTGCTGGTGCAATTGTGAAATTCTCATTAGGTTAAAAAGTTATCTGACGCTGCATCTCTTCTTGTACAAGTAATGAATAGGCTTGCCTCACATTAGGTAATTGAATCATCATCAATGTTAGATCTCACCATTGTATAAGACTCATTGAGCCCCATAAGTTGTTGCATAACTTCTCTTCTTCGTGTTGATCAACATGTATATGACATTGATTACAGGTAAATGGTGTGCAGTGCGCTTCAAATTCATCCTAGAGTGCTTTGAGCTTGGTGAAATATAGTGATAGTGCCATTGTAACGACCCTAAATTTCCACATGTTCAGAGTCGCTACTAACATCTCATGCTCCTCTATAATGCAAAAATATAACTCTTACATGAACATCATTTATAACGTAAACTTCGAAAAACACTTAAAACAACTTCTTCTCTCGAAAACATAACCATGGTCTTACGTGTTTAAATAAGAAATACTGAAAATTAGAGAACTTAAAAGCAATACAAAATAATTTAAAACCATGAAATGCATAACAACATATTCTAACCTAAAACTAGAAATTTAAATATGAATCTACCCTATGCACGTGTCATAGTCTCTGCTCGCGATATCGCAGTTCTACCTACGAGTGCGTCTTGCCTTTACTTGAAAAATGATGTGGCACACAGCTTGAGTATTTCAAAAAATACTCAGTAAGTGGCCCCAGTATAGGGGTCATGCAAATGCAAACACATCAATCATGATTTAGGGACCTATCTCTAATCATCATAAGGGTGGCCTCCAGTCTCAGACAAATTAAATGTGTAGTACTTCCGTACACATGACTCACACATGTGAGTGTGAATCCCCAAGGTGCTCGCACACCCCCTAGACTCTCTGGTCAAGCTAATCTGTAGTGACGTCCAGAGGTCAACGGAACCCCATAGTGTCATGCGCCTCATGAACACCTCATCTGTGTGCATTCACACTCGTGCACATTCGCACTCATCATCATACTGTGCGCATACGCACTCATCATCTCTAGGGGAAGTAGTTATATTCTTATGAACATGCAATATGCATGAGGTCCCTCTAAATCCATCATAATGTCTCTTCTAACACAATCCTCTAGTCTCTTCTCTTTGTTTGTTTAGGTAACACATACTCGTGGATATTTATATTAATATCATTTTCATGCTCTTAGGGTTGTGTCCTATGTCGATCTAATGAGATGATGCAATATGGCACTCATCATGATATAGTATGCTCAATATGGAAAACATCATCATATTACGGTAAACGCCATGCAATCATCATACTCATCATATTGCCATAAAGAGCATCAAACATATCAAGTACGTCATTCACTAAATATACTACGCACATCCTCAAACATCATAACTCATACATCATCATACACTCGTACATCATCATATACTAGTATACGACGTCATACGATAAAGCTCATACATCGTCATAACTCACATCATCACATGCTATCATACGGCATCATCATAATTCATACAATTTTTAGCCTATCCTATAGTAAGATCACTTACTTGGTTGGCCTTAGCCGAAGTATTCCCTAATTTAATTAACGTAAGCTCCCGTTCCTCGAGAGCTACTCCAAAGGTTGCTGGGGTTCGCTTCATATCGCACCGTTCGTCACCTTTCGTTAGTATTTCACATTTTAATTAATAATCCAACTAACAATGTGAAATACGACTCTAAAACGTTCTCAGTAAAAATCAAATTTCACGTTTTCATTGTTTCTAAATTTTGTTGGGTGGTAAAACTTAAATTAAAAATATGTCAATATTGTTTTATGTTGCTTGAATCATTCAATCCAACTATTGTTTGTGATAATATCATATACTCTAAGTACAAATAATAATAATTTCTCACATCTTCCATTTTTCTGTATTGTACCATTTTGTTTCTCTTCTCTTCTCTCTGTATTTTTTTTCTTTCCAACAAATGACTATGCAATTATAGGTTGTTTTCAATCCATTCAGTTTTCTTCTCTTTCCTAGACTATCCAATTAACAGAAATTATTTTCAATTTATTATGTTTTCTTTTCTTTCCTAACTATCCAATTAACGGAAGACATTTTCAATTCATTCTGATTTTCTTTAGGAAAACATGGCTATGCATCCATCAACTATGATTTTCTTTTCTTTCCTAAAAATGTCTGGTGTAATTTACATGCAATGGATAGAAGCCATTTTCAATCCATTTTGATTTTATGACAAATATATAAAATCTAAATAATTGCAAAAGGTTAAAGATTACATGTTTGTTAGATTGTTGTCAATTAGTATCTAATTAAATCTACTTTAGTAGTTGATTGAGTTTTGATTTGGTTTAGTTTTTTATTTGTTTACTCTTTTGTTACCCAATTTTCTACAGATTTTTTTAGGTAGATTTTTTAAATATCTTTTTGTATTCTATATATAGAGAGCCTTCTTGCTATTCATAATACAATCTTCTCATCAACCATTCAATCACTCACTCTTTCACTAACAAATGGTGTCAGAGTTATTTTCTTAAGGGGTATGTGAGATCAAAATGGAGGGAGAATCCAGTTTTTCAGTTGTTGCACCACCCGTCTTCGATGGAGACAATTATCAAATGTGGGCAGTTCATATGGAGACTTATCTGAAGGCTTTGGATCTTCGGGAAGCAATAGAAGAGGATTATGAGGTCCCTCCACTTCCAGTAAATTCTTTTGTAGCCAGAAGGACAAGAAGACAAGAAAATCAAAGGCAAAAGCTTGCCTATTTGCAGCTCTATCTCAAATGATCTTCAAGTTGAGAGGATTCGTGGAATGAAAGTCCTGAATTTGATTAGGATTTTTGAGTTGCAGAAGATGAAGGAGTCGGAGTCGGTGAAAGAGTACTCTCATAGACTTCTCAGCATTACCATCAAGGTGAAATTGCTTGGTTCTGTGTTAAATGATTCCAAGATCGTTGAAAAGCTGCTAGTCACTGTTCTAGAGAAGTTTGAAGCTATCATTACTACTTTGGATATCACCAAAGACATGTCAAAGATTTCACTTACAGAGCTCTTGAACGCTTTACAAGCACAAGAGCAAAGGAGGTCTATGAAGCAAGAAGGGGTGATTGAAGGTGCCTTACCTATTAAGCATCAAGTCAACCACAAGTATAAAAACAAGAAAAATTTCACGAATAGAGATTCATCTGCCAATTATCAGAAGACAAAAGGATGAGGTTTCAAAAAATCCTATCCACCTTGCCGCCATTGTGAGAAGAAAGGTCATCCACCATACAAGTGTTGGAGAAGACCTGACGCCAAATGCTCCAAATGCAATTCAGTTGGACATGAAGCTGTGATCTGCAAAGTCAAAGGTCAGGTGAAAGAAGTAGATGCACACGTAATTGATCAAGAAGAAGAAGATCAATTGTTTGTGGTCACTTGTTTTTCAGGCAAAGAATCAAGCAAGAACTGGTTGATTGACAGTGGGTGCACAAATCATATGACATATGACAGGGAGTTTTTTTAGGAATTAAGAGACACTAAAATCAAGAGAGTGAGGATTGACAATGGTAAACACTTGAAAGTTAAAGGAAAAGACAAAGTAGCTATAACAAGTTATTAAGGTACAAAATTTACTCCAGATGTTTTATTTGTACTTAAAATTCATCAAAATCTCTCAAGTGTTGGTTAGTTACTTGATAAAGGCTATAAATTGTTGTTTGAGAATAAGCAGTGCTTGATCAAAGATGATAGTGGCAATGACTTGTTCAATGTCAAAATGAAAGGAAAAAGTTTTGCTCTAAAAACGATGGAAAAGAACAAATGACCTTTATATCTAGAGCTAGTGCCACTGAGATTTGGCACAAAAGACTTGGGCACTTTCATCATCAAGGTTTTCTTAAGATGCAGTCAAAGAATCTGATAGAAGGACTCGCTGACATTGGTGATGACATGCCTCCTTACCGTACTTGTAATTTTGGGAAGCAACATAGGCAACCCTTTCCTAAATAGGCATGGAGAGCCTAAAAAAAACTGCAGTTGGTTCATTCTAATCTTTGTGGTCCTCAGCGAACACCATCATTAAATGATAATCTTTATTACATTATTTTTATTGATGATCTAACAAGAATGTGTTGGATCTTCTTGCTGAAGCAAGTCAGAAGTTGCGGGTGTATTTTGGAAATTCAAAGCCGGAGTTGAGAATGAAACTGCATGCTTGATTCAAACTGTAAGATCAGATAATGGCAAGGAGTACACTTCAGAAACTTTTCATAGGTTTTGTGAAGAGGCTGGAATTGAACATCAATTGACAGCACCATACACTTAACAAAATGACGTCAATGAAAGGAGGAATAGATTCATAATGGAGATGATGAGATGCATGCTTCATGAGAAGAATCTTCCAAAACCTTTTTAGGGAGAAGCAGCAAACACTACTGTGTACTTGCAAAATCGAATTTCAACAAAAGGTGTGAAGGACTTAACGCCATTTGAAGCTTGGTATGATTACAAACCTTCTTTAAAAGTTTCTTAAGAGTATTTAGGTGTCTTTGTTTCACTTACATTCCACAGGTCAAGCGTGATAAGCTTGACAAAAAGGCAGAAGCTGGCATCTTTGTTGGGTATAGCACTATATCCAAAGCTTACAGAGTTTTTCAACCACACACTAGTCGTGTTATTGTGAGCCGAGATGTTCATTGTGCTGAAAATGAGCAATGGAATTGGGAAGAACTGACGAAGGTGAATCAAATTTCTAATGCACCAAACAATTTAACCTTTGGCAGCATGTTAGAAGAGTCTGAAGATGAACGACAAGAAGAGTCTGAAGATGAATAACAAGATGATTTGGTTGATGATGCACTTGTCAGAGGTACAAGGTTGTTGTCTGATATTTACCAAAGGTGTAATCTAACTGTTTTTGAGCCTGAAGGGTTCCATGATGCAAAAAACAGTCAACATTGGATGGCTGCAATGTAGGAGGAGCTTTCGATGATCGAGAAAAAAAAAACATGAGAGTTGGTTGATCGACCTCTAAACAGAAAGGTAATTGAAGTAAGATGGGTGTTCAGAATAAAGCTAAATCCTAATGGTTCAGTTAACAAATACAAAGCAAGACTTGTTGTAAAGGGATATGTGCAAGTTTTTGGAGTTAACTATTCAGAAACATGTGCAAGATTGTTGCTTGCTCTTGCTGCTCAAAAGAGTTGGAAAGTGTTCTAGTTAGATGTTAAATATGCATTCTTAAATGGAGTCTTGCAAGAAGAAATTTTTGTCGAGGAACATGAAAGTTTTGTGAACGGAGGCAATGAAGATAAAGCCTACTTACTGAGAAGGGCTCCTTACTGAGAAGGGCTCTATGCAGTCTGAAATAGGCTCTGCGAGCATGGTACAATGAAATTGATGATCATTTGGTTGGTCTTGGCTTTCAGAAAAGTCAATCTGAGCTCACATTGTATGTCAAACATGAAGGTACAAATACTTTAGTCATTTCTCTTTAGGTAGATGACTTATTAATTACATGAAGAAATCTTAAGCAAATTAACAAGTTCAAACTGGAAATGAAAAAGATCTTCGAAATGACAAACCTTGGTCTGGTGTCATATTTCCTTGGCATTGAGATCAAGCAAACCCAAGATGAAGTGTTCATTTGTCAAAGAAAGTATGCAAAGGAGATACTTCAAAAATTTTAGATGGAGGATTGCAAAGCAATGAATACTCCTATGAATCAAAAAGAGAAGCTGGTCAAAGATGATGGTTCTGCCAAAGTTATTGAAGCTGAGTTCCGAAGTTTGGTAGGTTGTCTAATGTACTTAACAACAACCTGACCAAATATCTTAAATGCTGTAAGTATTCTCTCCAGGTTCATGCATTGTCCCAATGAGACTCACATGAAAGCTGCAAAGAGAGTTATCAGATACATCAAGGGGACCTGGAATTATGGAGTGAAGTTCTTAAAGCACAAGGAAATGAAGCTAATTGGTTTCTCTGACAGTGATTGGGGTGGCTCAATCGATGACACGAAGAGCATATCTGGTTACTGTTTTTGCCTCGGGTCAGGCATGTTCTCTTGGTGCTCAAGAAAGTAAGAAACTGTAGCTCCATTCACTGCTGAGGTAGAATTTATAACGGTAACAGCTGCAGTTAATCAAACTCTCTGGTTAAGGAAAATTCTCGTGGATCTAAACTTGGAGCAAAAACAAAGCACTGAGATACTAGTTGATAACCAAGCTGTTATTGCAATCTCCAATAATCTAGTTTTTCATGGAAAAACTAAGCATTTCAACATCAAGTTATTCTTTGTTCGAGAAGTTCAAAAGAGCAGTGATGTGACTCTTTGCTACTGCAAATTTGAAGATTAAATTGCAGATGTCCTTACCAAACCTCTGCCCCTTAGCAAGTTTGAAGATTTCAGAAAAAAGCGTGGAGTTTGCGCATCGTAACAAGGAAGAGTGTTAAAGATCACATGTTTGTTTAGATTGTTGTACCTGATTAAATCTCGTTATAGCTGGGAGTTAGATTTCGTTTTTGATTTGTTTACTAGTTTGTTACCAGATTTTCTGCCGATTTTTAGATAAATTTTTTAAATATCTTTCTGTATTCTTTGTATATATATAGCATCTTTGTTCTTCCTAATACAATATTCTCATCAACCATTCAATCACTCACTCTTCACTGACACAAAAGATAAAAGAAAAAGATATCTAACTAACTTTTCTATGTAGGTGCAAAATATAAAAAAGGAGATCTAACTTACCTCATCTCTTCCCTCTTTCATTTCCTGTTAAATCTTCTGCTTTCCTTTATTTTTTTTCCTCTTATTTTTCTCTTCCCAAAATCTGTCATTTTTTCGTTCTCTTTACTTTTTTTGCCGATCATTTTGGTGTTGTAGGAGTGGTTGGGGAAAGATATTTGGGGAAAGGCGGAGAGAATCGATCATTTACTTTTTTTTTTTTTTTTAATTATTATTATTATTTATATTTATTTATTTAAAATTTTCCGATTGTTACAGCCACAGTTCCATGTGACATAATTGCTGACTTTTTTTATTTGAAAATTTGTTTGAGCATTCTTTTGTGAGAATTGATCAGGAAGATCAACTCACAATAGATGAGCTTTCTTGACATGTATAACACCTTCAGCGATATTTGCTTCAACTAAATGAGTTAACCAAGATAATATCATTCTGTTGCACTAATTCTAGAGTTCAAATTCTTTTGAATTTAGATCTTGAGATGGTTTTTCAATTGTGTCGTCGATGAAGTCACTCTTCTTTTTTGCAATAAGAGCATTTATAACTAATTTACTCTCTGATTGGTAATTTGTCCAATTTAATTGGATTAGAACAAGTGAATATCCTGGAGGATCAAAGTGATAAATGTAATAGAGATGTGTTAAATCAAGATCAAAAGTTTTGAAGTCGATTTGGCGGATTCCGCCACAAAAGAAATTTTGATATTTAAGAACACCAAGATCAGTGCTCTAATACCATGTTAAGAATGAGAAACATAGGTTGAATTAAAAGTGCGATATTCATTAACATTCACAACGTTTAAATAGGACACACGCTGCCAACGAACTCTTTAGAATAAGAGAAAATATACGAGTAACAAAATCATAAAAATAAGAGAAAATATAGGAGTAGAAAATATGTTTGTATTTTAATAATTTTGGACGCTCCATGCCACGTGTAAGCTAGACGGGAGATACATCAGCTTAAACATCACGATGTCTAGCAACAGTTTTTATGCTTGCCGAACACCGATTCCGTAATTTGCTTTTCAAAATCATATTCACTCTGTATGGCATTGTACCTACTCAATTATTTTTTTACCTCAATTTTCTTGTCTATGATAATACTCCATATTTCACGATGACCTCAATCAAGACTAAAGAAAGATATTATCATGGTTTTTGTTCTAAGGACCTCAATTATCATGGTTTTTGTTCGAACGGTGGTCCTTTGGGTTTGTTTTCTTTACCAAATTTGGAGTCCTATCAACCATGGAAGTGTAAGAATTGACTTCACTCAATTTGGTGTATTGTAGCGTGAGATATTGAGTGGAGAAGGAGGCTTTGGAATCGCTCTAGGTACAAACTCTAGAATGTGTACGAATCAAGGTCTAAACTCTTAATTCCAATCGTCGAATGCAACCATGACAGAATCTAATAGGTCATATACAAAATTGGGGCGACCTGAAGGGTTAGATCTCCATGAATTGGAAAAAAATATCCATTTAGGGACAAATATGCATGAAAAGTACAAACAATCAAAATTTATGTGCCGAAAGTGGCATAAATCTTTGCACCGACGCCAACCACTTTGAGCCTACTTTTTCTTTCCACTAGATGGTGACGACGGTGAGGCCACTATTTCATAGACAGAATGACAATAATTTTCCTCCGAACATTTTATCTCTATATGTTCTAAAGGCAAAAGTACAAACTTTTCATTAGTCAACACTATAATACAATAATGTCGGTTTAAGACTAGTACATTTTTTAGAATCAATGTATTTGGTTTGGCTCTTAATCTTAGAACGTAGGTTCATAAGCTTATCAATCTTGCCCTAATGGTCTGTCACGAATACTTAAGGCACAACCACCTTGACATAAGGCATACTATAAGGTTCGTGAGCCTTAATTTAAGCATACATGTTACAATCCTCAAAAATTTATTCATAATGGTATAATAGGATTCATGCAAAGTTTCAAGTCATTTGAAGTTCATTAGAAATCATAAAATTTCATAAAAATATTCATTAAGGACATTTTCGTTATTACCCTTATCGTTGGTTTATGCCCCGCACATACTCCTATTACCTTTAAATCATGAATAAATCATTCATAACGTTATAAGTAGATCTCATTAAAATTTTAAGTCATTCGGTGTTCATTTAAACAGTGAAACATCATAGGGGAATACTAGGGGTGTTACGGTCATTTTAGTCTACTTTGTTTGCTCTCGTTTACCCAAATGAAGTTCTCATTCTCGGCTCTCAAAATTTTAGATTTTGGGTCAATTAAAAACTAAAAAAATAAAAATCAAATCGAAAAGAATGCAAAAAAAAACATATATTCGATCTTGAGCCTAAAGCTCTTATACCAAATGATAAGAAACCAACCTAAAGAAAAACTCTTATAGCAAATGATAAGAAATTAATTCAAGGGAAAACTCTTATCCATATGGTAACTAATTATTACAAGGGAAGTAAGATTCAGATTACTTTGTTGATCGAATATAAGATTCAAATCACTCCACAAATAAGATCGATCATTTCAAGCTTGAATGATTATAAATATACCATCTAAGCTATATAGAATTGCAAAGAAACTTAGTCATTCACTTACAAAAAAAAAAAAAAACAAATGTTTTTTTACTAGATTTTCAAGTCTATTTTACAAAAATAATATAGACTAATAATTTTTATGACTATAATTAGCCACTATTTATGCTTCGTGGCCATAATTAGGCACGGTATAAATAAGTCTTAAAATAAATTAAGAATAATCATAACTCTAAATTAACATTCACCCAAAATTTGTAGCCATCCAAGGATAAAGGGAGCTTGATTCTCTTCTTTGACGTGACATGAATTGCAACATCTGGTAGTAATTTGAACAACATTTTTTTTCATATCTTCCTTAAATTTTATCTTATATGATTGATGTCTTGGTTTATATCAATAACCTAAATATGCTTTTGTGACCTTCAAATTCAACATGTATCAATATTTATTAGGTCGATATTTAAAATTTCATGCATAGCGGATGTCATTAAATTGGTCAATTTCTAAAATTCATTGCGTTAAGTCTTATTAGGGTATTCTTGAGTAAAACGCTAATTAGGAAGTGAGGTTCTTTGTCTAATCCTTTCATAATTGCTCTCTTAGTTTTCTCATTAAGGGACCTACCTGAGATGACTATTTACTTGTTTGGGTGCACTCTGATGGCTCGATTCAAGTTTCTAAGGCCAATTTTTTCCAAATTTTCTCAAGTAGGTCCCTTAATGAGTCAGCTTTTAAAAATTCCTTGTTCCTCATCTCCATCATGGAGCTAGAGGGCTTAGATCTCCTCGATATCTTCAATAAAAATTCTCCTTTTTCGGCTAGAGGGCAAGATAATTAATACAAATTTTTATATGTTTTATTGATTTTTTTTTTATTAAAAATAAAAAATATATATTAAAAGGACTATTTGTGAACAAATTATTGGATTATTAAGGTTGTGACATTTTAACTAATAAAATACTTTTTCAAATTATTATTTATTTAACTTTTCTTTTTCTTCCTATGCCCATTTTATTTAGCTTTAAATCTTATTTTATTTTAAAATATTCTACTTTACCCCTCAAATTCCATTTAAATTACTTTTTATTCCTTAATTTTATTCTCTACTAAAATCAATTAACAAAATTTTTATTACATAATTTAGTGAAAAAAAATTAATAGTAGGAAAAAAAAAACATTTTTTTCATTGCAGCATATATATATATATATATGTATATATATTTCTTTTTCTCTCTAACATGTTTGCCGACAATGATTTAATGTGTCAGACGAGATGCATAACATTTGACCAATAAAATTTTATAATAAAGTACATCCCATTTGTTCATACGTGGTTTTCATTCTATTTTCTAACATTTTTTAATGAATTTCTCTCTAGCCTTGCAATGTGGGGATCAAAGGCGTTGGACCCGGTGGTATTTTTCAGTGCTAAAAGTCAGTCAAAGCAATCCAGACATTCTCATTAATTTCCACGAAACTAAATATATAATTTAGAACAGATGATTTGGGGTATAAGGAGAGAATTTTAGATTTTTTCCAATTCAGTCCAAAACTTACTTGTAATTGAATTTGATAAGATACTCCTTCTCAATATCCTTAGGCCCAGAAGCATTTATTTAAAGTATTTTAAAAAGCGATGTCATAGACTTAAATGTTCGTAATAAAAACTTTATAACAAAACAACAAAAATTAAATAATTTAAAATTTGAATAAAATATTGTTCCTAATCTAAACTAAGAGCTACAAAACAAACAAAATATAACTACCCTAACACTGGTTTCATGCCCTTCAATGCAACACCGACTTCATCGGTACATGTAACAGTAGCACATGCGAATAAATACTTAGTAACCCACTAGTGGGGTCAGGAAATGCAAACACATCTAACATGGTGTGGCATATCCTCTTAATATATCATAACATGACTTTAAACAGCTTTTCAATCCGAAAAAGGTTGGATGTGTAATACTTCTCGACACATGACCCATGCGTGCGAGCATGGACCCACCAAGTGGGCTCGCACACCCTCTGGACTTGGCCCGTCGGGCTAGCCATCTCTAATGAGCTCTTGTCGAACACCATGGAGGGAAAGGACCCACATTATATTATGACGAGCATAAATATCGTAAATCATAAGTCATAATGTATGCATTTGTACTCCTCATAATGGGGAAATATCTCAATGCACATGACACGCAAATATGCATGAGGTCAACTTATCATCATGTCATAATGTATGATCTAAGACAAACCTCAATTTATTTATAACATAATAAAAGTCTATGAATTATGCTTACATAATTCTTGTACATTCTATAAAAACATAACATAACAACTTTCATGTCACGGTCTACGGAGGTCTATACATTATAGATTAACAATTTCATAACAACTTTATACAATATGGTATGGTCACAAAATAACATAATTTTATTACATAACCTACCTTATCATATTATAACGTGGTATAGCATGACATACCATAGCATAGCTTAATATATCATGCATACATAATATAGATGCATGAGCCACTAGATACACGTCATCATAACTAATGCATCTCATCCAGCCACTTACTTAGTTGGCTTAAGTCAAAATCTCTAAATATTCCTAGAGTTGGCTCAATTCCGTTCTCAAGGTCCATTTCAATCTAAGTCGACCCACGACATCATATTATGATGTATTAACAAACTTAACTTACCTAAAGCTCAAAATAATTTAAATTGTGAAAATAGGAGTTTAAGTGACCTTAAATGCCTTCAATGAGGTCCAACCAAGCTGAATAAGCCACTTGGTCAGTGAGTTTTGGGTCGAGGACTTATGGGCTGATCCAAGGTTGTGTGTGGGTTGGTTTCAGGTCCGACCCGACTTCGTTATTGACAAGCGGGGGTCTTCGTCTCTTCTTTGCCTGACTTTTGGTGCTTCCAGATCTGCGCCCTCTCCGATTTCCATACGACCACAAGGGCTTTACGCACGACCAGTCATGTGTATGGTTGACATTGTTGGTGCCCTTGGAATCCCCCCTACTCCTGCCTCTCTCGGCGGTGTTCTCCATCTGCTTCTCTCTACATTGTGAAGGAGGGTGTAGGTACTTTCATTCTCAGATCTTCAACCAGATTTAAATTTTGAATGTTTTTTTTTTTTTTTTTTTTTTTTTTTTTTTTTTTTTTTTGTTTATTAACCCACTGCTGTTATTGAATAGGATATAGTTGTTTTCAGTCCTCCAAGTCTTCTACAAAGTTGTTGTAAGCTTGATTATGAACAGTGTATTAATTGGTTTAAGCTAAAATGGTTGAGTGCAACTCTCTAATTTGGCCAAAATCAAAAGAAAATACCCAAAATCTAATAGCTTAGTTCTTGCATTTAAATCCTACTTAAATGTTTAATAAGGACGTGCTAAATCACGTCCAAAATTTTAAATTTGGATTTGATTGATTCCGCCAAAAGAAGAAATTTTGATATTTAAGAACACCAAGATCGATGTTCCCCTCCAATAATTTAAAGTTTATGGTCATGGACTACTCTAAGCATCAAGTTCTTGATTTTTTTAAAGAGGCTTGAGAGATAACCTGAACAAGGATATCTCATCATCTTGACAAGTAGATTTACGTCCCAAATCTTGTTTACTGTCAATTAGAAGCAATTGGAAAACAGGTTGATAGGTTCTTGTAATGAGGGGCCTGTACAAAAGATCATTGTTAGTGATAATGGAGAGAGATCTTTAACATCAGAGCTTGTTCATCATCTAATCATTCCATCACTGAATTTCCCAAAAAAAAAAAAAATGTTGTGACAGAACATACGAATATCTTGAGCATGCCACATTTGAGATTTGGTGAAAAATTTGAAGATGCTTATAACATAGTATTGATATTGGATGATGATCAAGAACAGTTTGCTAACCACAGTTCTCGGTCTAGGAGAATGATTGAAAATATCTAATAGCCCATTCAAAACCTAGAGTAGCTCGCCTTGCCATCAAAACATCTTGATGTCTGTACTTTTCTTTCTCATTTTCATTATTAACAAAAAGAACCCTATAATTTGTCATCACATCACTCTGACTTCTTGGACGGTTACTGTTTAGATTAGGGATTCCACCAAATTCAGAATTGATCACAGAGTGAGCTCAGATGCATTGGTACTTGTTTTTGTGGTCATCACAAAGCTTCTTGAGAAATGAAGTTTAAAGATGGGCACTGCACAATGGCCAACTCCCATTGGTATTATTACCATTATTGTTATACAAGGCTGCCTTGTGTTAGACAGAAGAGAGATACATGATATGAAACAGCTTAACACAAGATTGTTCTTCAGCGCCTGTATCGGTATAGCAGCACATCTTGGGCAAACATTACAAGCACCACGACGCCTAGCAACGCTTTAGCAACATAGACCAGTGAGGGGAGAGTGGAGTTGTGGTGAATGCGTTTGGTAGTCAGGATATAGGAGAACCGATTTTTTGAAGAAAAGCAATGTTGAGCGGTTGCCCACTTGGTTGCTTTGTTGCCCGCTTCACTTTTCAGCTCATTATTAGAATCTGTCCCTGATAGCCGCGGTGAATTGCCAATTTCTATATGTTTTACATCACTGAGCCGCAAACGCCTTGGAGGGAGGGGGGTTCTTTCCAGCCTTTTCATAGTGTGATTATACTGCAATACATGAATTATGCAGATAAAGTAATGAATGAGATACACAAGTATCTGGACTGGAATTTACCAAGTAAACAATTCAAGTTAATTCTTCTTACCGGCAAGCCAAAGGCCGTATTGGAGTTAGTCTCGCTACTAAATCCACCTTGAAATTGACAATACATGCCTTCCCATTCTTGATTGTTTGATGTCATCTCGTCCCAGTTTTTATCATCGTGGACGAAATTCCTCAAGTAATCAAGTTGACTCTCAGATTGTTGGGTATCCATTAAACCTGGTTGTGGTTCGGAACGTCGTAGGGACCCGCACATATTTGAGGTCACTTCATGATTGAAGATATCATCCCAAATTACTGTCTTGTTAATAAACTCTGTCATATTTCCATATGCAGAATCTCCATCTCCAAGCTGTATTGGTTGCATATTTACTTCACCATTATCATCATAAGCATTGACAGGTTGTTGGGTACAACTCCCTAGGGGCTTACAGATCGATTGTTCGTCTCTGTTTATCTGTGTTAAAAAAAATTGTAAACAAACTAGAATTAAGAAGGTCTCTTCAGAATGTTCATATCGGACACTCTTACCTCCCGGATTTCTCCTCCCCGTTTGACTTTCTTAGTCCGGTGAGAAGCAACGGTACTGTTCTGTCCATCTTCTTGGTCACGTATTGAAACATGTCTCTCTTCTGCATTTTTCTTCAATCGAAAAATGATGAATGGCTGCACAACATAGGAAGCACAATGTTATAACAAAAAGGTGAATTGTGAAAAATATATGAAACGCACACATACTCATCATATTGGGAATAAAACCAAAAAAAAAAAAAAAAAATTGATGTATGTGTGGGATATAGAGTAACTATAGATCAGCAAGTACATATGGAAGGCGAGATCAAAAACCCAGAAGCCAAAAGAAGTTAGTGATACATGAGAAATGGATATAAACAGAAATGAGACCTGGGAAGTGATGTCTGTAAGTGTGTGAAGCTTATACTCGTGTATCACCCAATTGGTCTTTATAGCATTGCCTCCCTTGCCTCGATGGAACACATAAATGTGACAAGTTGCGATCACTTCGTTGGTTTCTCGAGCCTTGATTCGGCGGGGATCACCGGTGGATCTCCAGCCGCCAGTAGCCGTGGTTCTTTTATTGTTGGAGGTGTTGGCCCGGAAGAAAAACCACTCAAAATTTGAAGAAGGGAAATACGATTTGTCTGCACAGGGACAGGGGAAAGGAAAGAATCAGAGGGGTGCTCCATCTTCAAAAGCTAAAATCAGGGTGGGGGGAAATTGATAAATGAATACCTGGGAGTTGCTCGGGATCGAACTTGTACAGATCAATCTCCTTGATAAATCTAACAAGAAACTCCTGCCCAAGAATCTTGTTCTTCAGGTAGTGGGTAATGAGCTCCTCCTCCGTGGGGCGGAAACCACAACCAACCGGCAATGAAGAAAGAAACGGAAATTCATCGATAGCGGCCATGAATTTGGTAGGAAGGGCGTCGAAGAACGTTGGAGGAGGAGCAAGGAAGTGAGGGAGTGGTGGAATCCTTGGTGGTGGTGGTGGATGTTTATAACGACGGAGCAGGAGCAGGGGATGACTTGCGTTGACTGGGCGGGAGTTGTTGGGCAAGTCAAGATAGTTGAAAGTAAAGGATAAATTTTTGTGAGGGAGTGGGGCTTGAAGTGTTCACATGTGATTGGAAGCGGATGAGCGGCCTGCAATCGTCTCTGCAAAAATACAAAACATATTATAGTATTGCATTTCAGCCGTAATAGTTGGAGCTTTGCGCTGGAGTACACATTGGGCCAAAACATACTTTAGCCTATTTGGTGGTAGGGATGTTCCTATTGTGGTTGGGGTCCACAACCAACCCAAAAGTTTCCTCAATCCAACTTTTTATTGTTTTTTTTTGGGTTAAGTATGGGTTGTGAAACAATTGAGTGCCGAGCAGAAAAGTTCAACGACAAACACAAAGCGAAGAAGCCCTGTAGAAGTGGAACGGAGTGTCGAACGGAGAGACAGTCGGCGACGATGTTCGACGAGAAACACAGAGGCGAGCGACGTTAACGTCCGACAATACATAGAGACGAGACGAGAGTGAGATGAGAACTGAGAAGTCGAACGACGATTCACGGAGAGAGCCAAAAGGAGTCAAACAACGAGCGACAAAGACGAACATTGTGATGTGAGTGTGTGAGACGTGAGTGTGAGAGCCAAGACTAGCATGAAACTTCGACAAGTTTGCTATTTGGTCGTATGTATTCTTCCTTCAAGATTCTCTCTAATAAAATGGTAATACACCTCCACGTACTTTATTCTAGTATGAAACTTCGAAGTTTCTGTTAGGCAAATTGCTGATTGGTTACCACAATGGAGTGGTATTGTACCGTCCATTTTCTAATGCAAATTCTCAATTAAGAGTTTAAGTCATGTACTTTATTGAGTTATTCTAGTCGCTGCTCTTTACTCCACTTTTGTATAGTTGATAATGATATTGTTGGTTGTCTTTTGCTACACCAAGAAATTGTTTCCAAACTGAGCTTGAACACACACCCGAGCTTGATCTTCAGGTATTGTGATATCTTACATAATCAACATCACAATATCCAGCTAACTTGCAAAAGACCATAGTCGATTGTATCTTTGACATATTGCAGGATTTGTCATGCTGCATCCAAACGAGGCTTCTTCAGAGTTTGCATATACCTGTTGGATTTTATGTCCTAAAACTCATAGTTTGTAAACAAAGATATATTCTATTTTCAATAAAGTTATTATTGATGTTTATTCAGTAAATATTGTTATTGAATAAAGTGAACTTTACGATCATTAATCTAAATCCAATAAACTAAGAACACTCTGGCTATAGTATGATTACTTGAACTATATGTAGAGACATAAGAGTGGATCAAGTTCAAGTATATAGTCAAAATGATCTATAGTGTAAGGATAAGGCTGAGTACCTTATTCTGGGGACACTATGGATGCGGCCCACTTTTGTATATGATATAAACAATGTGATCACTAAATTGTGCATGTGGAGACATGTGAGTGGGGGCGTCCTATGCAATGAGTATTGCATAAGATCGGACCATGAAGAAAACGACTCTCACTTTATAAAGTCGTTTACTGTTGAGACTGGTTTTCTTTTCATTCGATAACCTAGGTAACTCGGTTTTAATCCTGAGCTAACCATGAACTCCTGTTTATTCGGAATTATCCTTAGATTTGCATGGGTGAGAGTGGCTCTAGTTCGCCGACTCAACAGGCCTCCCATTTCAGGGGTAAGACTGGGTGAATGGCTGGGGACGTGGGGTGCAAGACGGAATTCACTCCTACCCACTTTTAGGGATAGAAGAAAGGTAGTTCCCTTAAGCACTGACTCTAGGTCTTGAACAAGGGGCCCCACCCTCTCATTGGCCTGAGAGGGATTCGGTTTACTGGTTGGACCACAAACCAATTGTTCATTAGAGGATCAGTGAGACATAAGGAACAAGAAGTAACTTTAGAGGTAAAACGGTAAATTGACCCAGCTCTAGTTACGAACAACCTGTGAAGGATCGACTTACTAATCATGGTTATATCAAATGGACATAAATATATCTATAGTGAGGGGAGTGCAACTACCAGGCTAGTGTGGAGTGTTATAGTAGTTAACGAATGTTGGTTAACCAGGTTAATGAGTTTAACCGGTTAATCTTGGATCGTTGGAGCCCATGATCTATAGGTCCATTAGGTCCCTCTGCTAGCTCATATCGGACTAAACCATATAACAGTGTGACGAGTGAGTTCGAAGTGTTCGAATTCAAATTAGGGAATATGCGCTACATATATTTAACCGCATTTTTGTTTTATTTACGAATTAAACAAAAAGAGAGAATCTGAGATATTTAAATAAGATTTAAATATCTTAATCAATTATGTGTCAGAATTGATTGGAATTGGCATTTGAATTAATATTAAATATTAATTAAATAGTTTAATTAATCATTTAATGTTACTTTAATTTGAAATTCATTATTCAAATTAATTGTTGAATTAAAATGAAGAAAGTCAAAATGTTGACTTTCATCTAATGGAAAAATCCATGTTAGTGGAATTTTGAGGTGTCAAAATTTGGTTTAACCAAACTTGCATGCTTGCCAAATAAACCCCACAAGTTTGAGTGGAATTTTGAGTGTCAAAATTTGGTTAACTCAAACATGCATGCTTGCCACATAATCCCAAGCATTTGAGTGGAATTTTAAGTGTCAAAATTTGGTGATCTCAAGTTTGCATGAACATGCAAACTTGACTCTTTAAATAGAGTGATCATGATACTTGGAAGGGATTCTTCTTCATCTTGATGAAAAACCTTGAGACAAACACTCTCTTTCACATATACAAAATCCCTCCCAAGTTTAGTCACTCACCGGATTCCACAATCCCGTTCTAAGGCCGGAGGATAGTGGAGAAGACACTAGTGGTGGTTCGAAACCGGTTCGTGAGGCAAAAGGAGTTTGAACTACAAAAGGTTAGTATTTAAACTCATTAAGTTTTAATACTTATGAACATGCTAGTTATTTACAATAATTGATGTTCTAAAAGTGCCTAAGATCCAAATTGCTTCCGCATGTGTTATATTAACACCATCAATACCAACTAACAACTCTAAATCTATTTTCAAATCCCTTTGGTTGGTTCATGCAGATCTCTCTGTCTTTTTCGTGCAGCAAAACATTCTTCATATCTGTCTGCCATAATTTTCAATCTATACTTATCGCAAGTGCGAGCAGAACTTGTATGATAATGGTCTTCACCACTAAACTAAACTTTTCATCATAGTCTAGTCCATCTGAGGGGTGCTTTATTCTGTAAACCCACTTGCAAAAGATGTGTTACCTTCTAATATTGACACTAGTTATCAGATTTCATTTTATCAACGCTATAAATTCTTCCTCTGTTACCTTATGCCAAGTCGTATTTTGTGATGTTTCTTCATACATTTCTAGCTCTTTAATTTTATCTTCTATAATAGCTAAGTTGACTCACTTTGTATGTGACTTTTTTATTATTTTTTTTACCATCTAAGTTGTTGAGCTGTCATTCCTTTTCACTAAGTTCGCTTGGTTAAGTCACTTCTTTCTCACCAACATCAGTGTCCCTTCACAGTACACTCTAAACAAATCAATTTAAAGCAATAGAATGTTTTTTTTTTTATTTGAGAATAATGTGTATGATTCTCATTCAACTAGAATACTTAGCTTCAATAGGTTCGTCTCGGTTTAAGCTAAACGATCACTCATCCATTTTTCCTTTCCGAAGATAATGATTGAAAAAATAATTATGTTATTATTTTAATACGTTCTTTTTTTTAAATACCTAAGCATTACAAAATAAGAAGCGATGACGATGACGATGACGAGGAAGTTGCTTCATGAAATCCTTCATAAATCATTCCATGCAAAATAAAAGCAAAATAATTATGTGGTAGTAGAGAATGTTAGTGAAAAGAGTGAGTGATTGAATTATTGATGAGAAGATTATATTATGAAGAGTAAGAAGGCTATATTTATATATGGAATACAAAATGATATTTAGAAAATCTACCTACTGAAAATCTAGTAACAAATCAAAAACTAAATCAAATCAAAACTAAATCTAACTCCTAGCTATAAGGAGATATAATCAGATACTAAGTGACAGCAATCTAAACAAACACGTGATCTTTAACACTCCTCCTTGTTTAGATGTTGTGAACTCCAAGCTTTTTTCTGAACACCCATCTTACTCCAATTATCTTTTTGTTTAGAGGTCAATCAACCAACTCCCTAGTTCTGTTTTTCTCGATCACCGAAAGCTCCTCCTCTGACATGTACATCATCAACCAAAGCATCTTGTCGTTCATCTTCAAACTCTTCTTGTCGTTCATCTTCAAACTCTTCTAACATTCTACCAAAGATTAAATTGTTTGGTGCATTAGAAATTTGATTCACCTTCGTTAGTTCTTCCCAATTTCATTGCTCATTTCCAGCAAAATGAACATCTTGGCTCACAATAACACGACTAGTGTGTGGTTGAAAAACTCTGTAAGCTTTGGATATAGTGCTATACCCAATAAAGATGCCAACTTCTGCCTTTTTGTCAAGCTTATCACGCTTGACCTGTGGAATGTAAGTGAAGCAAAGACACCCAAATCCTCTAAGGAACTTTAAAGAAGGTTTGTAACCATACCAAACTTCAAATGGTGTGAGGTACTTCACAGCTTTTGTTGAAATTCGATTTTGCAAGCACACAATAGTGTTTGCTTCTTTTCCCCAAAAACGTTTTGGAAGATCCTTCTCATGAAGCATGCATCTCGTCATCTCCTTTATGAATCTATTCCTCCTTTCATTGACATCATTCTGTTGAGGAGTGTATGGTGCTGTCAATTGATGTTCAATTCCAGCCTCTTCACAAAACCTGTTAAAAGTTTTTGAAGTGTACTCCTTGCCATTATCTAATCTTATAGTCTGAATCAAGCATGCACCTTCATTCTCAACTCTGGCTTTGAATTTCAAAAACACACCCGCAACTTTTGACTTTTGCTTCAGCAAGAATATCCAACACATTCTTGTTAGATCATCAATAAAAATAATATAATAAAGATTACCATTTAATGACGGTGTTCGCTGAGGACCACAAAGATCAGTATGAACCAGCTGCAGTTTTTTCGAGGCTCTCCATGCCTGATTAGGAAAGGGTTGCCTATGTTGCTTCCCAAAATTACAAGTACGGCAAGGAGACATGTTATCATCAATGTTAGCGAGTCCTTCTACCAGCTTCTTTGACTACATCTGAAGCAAACCTTGATGATGAAAGTGCCCAAGTCTTTTGTGCCAAATCTCAGTGGCATTAGCTCTAGATATAAAGGTCGTCGGATTTAGAGCAAAGCTTTTTCCTTTCATTTTGACATTGACAAGTCTTTGCCACTAGCATATTTGATCAAGCACAACTTATTCTCAAACAACATTTTATAACCTTTATCAAGTAACTGACCAACGCTTAAGAGATTTTGATTAATTTTAGGTACAAACATCTGGAATAAATTTTGTACCTTCATAGCTTGTTATAGCTACCGTGCCTTTTCCCTTGACTTCCAAGTGTTCACCATTGTCAATCCTCACTCTCTTGACTTTAGTGTCTCTTAATTCCTCAAAAAATTCCTTGTCATGTGTCATATGATTTGTGCACCCACTGTCAATCAACCAGCTCTCGTCTGATTCTTTGCTTGAGGAAGAAGTGACCATAAACAATTGATCTTCTTCTTCTTCTTCTTGATCAACTACCTGTGCATCTACTTCTTTCACCTGATCTTTGGCTTTGCAGATCACAACTTCATGTCCAAGTTGATTGCATTTGGAGCAGAAGGCGTCAGGTCTTCTCTAACACTTGTATGGTGGATGACCTTTCTTCTCACAATGACGGCAATGTGGATAGGATTTTTTGGAACCTCCTCCTTTTGTCTTTTGATAATTGGCAAATGAATCTCCATACATCAATTGATTTTTTAAATTTTTGTTGTTTTTATACCTGCTGCGTCTTGATGCTTAACAAGTAAGGCACCTTCAATCACCCCTTCTTGCCTCATAGACCTCCTTTGCTCTTGTGCTTGTAAAGCATTCAAGAGCTCTGTAAGAGAAATCTTTGACTAGTCTTTGGTGTTCTCCAGAGTAGTAATGGTGGCTTCAAACTTTTCTGGAATAGTGACTAGCAGCTTTTCAACGATCCTGGAATCATTTAACATAGAACCAAGCAATCTCACCTTGTTGGCAATGCTGAGAAGTCTGTCATAGTACTCTTTCACCAACTCCGACTCCTTCATCTTCTGCAACTCGAAATCCCTAATCAAATTCAGGACTTTCATTCCACGAATCCTCTCATCTCCTTCATATTCAACCTTGAGATAATCCCAAATTTCCTTTGCTGTTTTGAGGGACATTATTCTCATGAAGATCATTTGAGATACAGCGGCAAATTGGCAAGCTTCTGCCTTTGATTTCCTTGTTTTCTTTTCCTTCTTACTTTGATTTGTGCTAATGTAGGATTTGTTGGAAGCGGAGGGACCTTGTAATCCTCTTCTATTGGTTCCCAAAGATCTAAAGCCTCCAGATAAGTCTCCATACGAACTGCCCACATTTGATAATTATCTCCATCGAAGACTGGTGGTGCAACAGCTGAAAAATTGGATTCTTCTCCCATTTTGATCTCACAGATTCCTGGAGAGAATAGCTCTGATACCAATTTGTTAGTGAAAAGAGTGAGTGATTGAATAGTTGATGAGAAGATTATATTATGAAGAGTAAGAAGGCTATATATATAGAGAGAGAATAGATATTTAGAAAATCTACCTAAAAATCTTTAAAAAAAAAAGGTAACATACTAGTAAACAAATCAAAAACTAAATCTAACTCCTAACGGTAAGGAGATTTAATCCGATACTAACTGACAGCAATTTAAACAAATACGTGATCTTTAACAAAGAAGACTACGATAATCACTCACGAATCCATGACGATGTCAACTCCCGAAAGGACAAGAGCACGATTAAGTATTACTCTTGTGAAAATTACAGATATTATGTGGCGGAGTGCCACAAGAAGTGAGATGAGGAGGCAAACCTTACATTCATGCATGATGAAGAGCCCATACTAATGTCGACTGAGAAGATGTCTAACCTATTGATACTCAATGAAGAGAAGATTATGACAAACTTCAGAAACGACCGAATAGAGACTAAAGAGCAAACAACCAATGATGGGAGGTGTTCAAGATCAAGTTAATGGCAATCACAGAATGTGGCGGCTGCAAAACTTGGTTCACAATGAAAGGGACTAAAGAAAAATATAGTTTCTAAGAGAGGAGAGGAAGTGGAAGCTAAGAGTAGAGAGGAGAAGTGATGCAAGAACCAAAAGAGATGAGCATAAGCTCTCATGACTTTGCTTTGGGCTTCCCAAAAGGCCTCATACTAATAGAGATAGTATTCCTCACTCATAAATTCATGATCTTCCACTAAATTAACCAACGTGGTACTCACTCCCTATAATCCTCCACAAAAATAGTTGAAATTATGTGTACAATATATTCTTGATTGTGAAAGATCTTAAAAATCGTTATACACTTTGATGGATGTGTATGTTTCTTTTTGTTTGTTCTCCATATGTTGTCAAGGGTATTTCTAAGGATCTCAGCTGGGGTGCATGCATAATTTACGCAACATCCTTAACACGGTTGCTTTAATATTTGAGATAATTTTTCTTCCGTACAACCAACCGAGAATAATATTCGTCAATTTGCATGTACAACGTCTAACTTCTATTCTAATTTGTTTGTTTTTCATTACTTGTGCAGGTACAAACACGTGTTCTTTACCATCATTATTTCAAGTTACTTCACAAGCAAGATCGATTTCCGATTAAAATCTTTATTATTATTAGTTTTTTATTTTTGTGAAATTTTTGGTGACAAAGCTTCAATCCTTGTGTTAGGCCGAAGAGAGATACATGATATGAAGAAGACCAGATTAATACAACTCTTCATGCCAATCTTCAGCGTCTGTCTGTCTCGGTATAGCACCACATCTTGGCAAACATTAGGATGCCTAGCAATGCTACAGCAACATAGATCAGTCCGTATGTATTATTGGTATTAGTGTCTCCACAACAATATCCACCTTGAAGTTGGAAACGTCCACTTTGAAGTTGATGAGTCCTCACAATCCTTGTTTTGTTGTAGCGGCGGTTAAGGTGGTTGTTTGATGTCATCTCCTCCCATTTTTTATCATCGGACACCAACTTCATCAAGACATCAAATTCACTCTCAAATGATTGCTTATTTACTTCGGAACGCAATGGGGACCTACATATCCTTGAGGTCGCATCGTCATCTAAGCTTCCATCCTTGATTAACGAGTTAACAAACTGTGTCAGATTTTCATTTTCACCACCACCATCATCATCATCATAGGCATCCACAGGTTGTTGGGTACAACTCCCTAGGGGCTCACAGATCGATTGTTCGTCTCTGTTCATCTGTGTTTAAAAAATTATAAACAAACTAGAATTAACAGGGCCATCTCAAACTCTGCATACAAGTTCATATTCAAAATGTTCATATCCGACACTCTTTACCTCCCGAATTGCTCCTACCTGTGTGACTTTCTTAGTCCGGTGAGAAGGAATGGCACTGTTCTGTCCATCTTCTTGGTCACAAACATGTCTCTCTTCTGCATTTTCCTTCAATCGAATAATGATGAATGGCTGCACAACATAGGAAGCACAATGTCATAACAAAAAGGTGAATTCTGAAAAATACATGAAACGCACACATACTCATCAGCAAGTGCATATCGAAGGCGAGATGAAATGACCCAGAAGCCAGAAGAGGTTAGTGATACATGAGAAATGGATATAAACAGAAATGAGACCTGGGAAGTGATGTCTGCAAGTGGGTGAAGCATATACTCGTGTATCACCCAATTGGTCTTTACAGCCTTGGCTCCCTTGCCTCGATGGAACACAAAAATGTGTCTAGTTCCGATCAGTTCGTTGGTTCCTCGAGGCTTGATTCGGCGGGGTTTACCGGTGGATTTCCAGCAGCCAGTAGTGGTGGTTCTTTTAGTGTTGGAGGGGTTGGCCCGAAAGAAAAACCACTCAAAATTATCAGAGGGGATAAATGATTTCTCTGCATAGGAACAGGGGAATGGAAAGAATCAGAGGTGTGGTCCATCTTCAAAAGCTAAAATCAGGAATTTGATAAATAAAATACCTGGGAGTTGCTCGGGATCGAACTTGTACAGATCAATCTCCTTGATAAATCTAACAAGATACTCCTTGCCAACATTCTTGTTCTTTAGGTAGTAGGTGATGAGCTCCTCCTCCGTGGGACGGAAACCAAAAAAGAAAACAAAGGATAGTTAATGAGTGTTTGCAGTAGACGCCAACGACTTTTGAGTGAGTTATCCACTTCTATCTACGAGGACTTGTCTTTTGATTTAGTAGTAATAAAAATTTCATAAATTTATGCAATTCAAGCTTTATTTTAAGTGAGTTATCCACTTCTATCTACGAGAACTTGTCTTTTGATTTTCTAGTAACAATAATTTTTGTGAACAATTCAATATACTTACCACTTTGTGCTCTCGTGTCCAACTGTTTGTCTTAGTTTATCACCTCTTTGCCTTAATTTATATTTCCTAGTCTTCTTTTTTATTCTATTGTCAACAACGGCTGAATTAGGGTTCTTCTTCCTCATTTTCTCTGGTTTTTACAGGAATAGAATCCTCTGTAGTTGTATTTTCCGTTCTTTTCCACTTTGGTGGCTCTCTCAATTTAGGAAATTTTTCTCCTTTTATATGGTTTATTTCTTCCTATTTAGGGCTAAGAAGAATAATTTGTCCACTTAGGAAGTTTCTAATTGGATATTCAGTGATCCGTGCGCTTGCTGATTTGGATTATAATTTCTATGTCATCCCAAAAAATTTGTGTTATTTCCAAATTTGCTTTAACATCATGATTGAGCACAAATACTCTAAAATTATACTAAATAACTCAATTAAATGTACAATTAGGCTCGCTTTATGTAAATTGATCACATTTTTATGTTGAACGATAATATATGACTATTTACGACCATTACATGTATAGTTGTTGAGTAACCTACTAGTAAATATTAGGTTCCATAGTCTAATGATGTCTACTAAAATAATATATAGTCATTTATCAGGTATAGCTATGAAGTAACCTATAAGTAAAAATTAGATTTTATAGCTTAACGATCTCTACTAAAACAACATATAGTCATTTGTCATGTATAGTCGTTGAGTAATCTACAAGTAAACATCAGACTCCATAGTCTAACGATCTCTACAAAAACAATCTATGTGATTAGACTAAAATCTTATAAGGTCGTTATATTTTTCTTATCGAAAGTTATTATTTTTGGATTACTCATAACTCATCAGGAGCCTTTTCTCACCTTTCGTATGAACAAGCTCGAGCTAATTTCACACCGATTGAACATGAGTTAAGAACAAAGTTGGAGAAGATTGAGTTAGTTAGTCTTATAAATGTCTTGTGGGCCCATTACAAATTAAGTAGATAAATTTGAGTTAGGTTCTTGACCATATACTTCGTTGTTTTTGGTTGACAAAGAATTATGCTGAATTAAACAAGTTTTGGATTGAGAGAATAAGGGACCTTCCTCATACATGGTTATGTAATGTTTTGGGGCATTATGGATGATTCAAGGTTTTTTTTAGATGGTTAGTGCCTTCATGTGTTGGTCAAGATCGAGCTAGACAATTCTGATCCAAGGCAGGTCATCATTTTGAAATAAAAATCGGTCCCTTAAATTTTACTTGCTAATTCTATGTGTGTATGTATATCTAACCTGAAAACGTAAATTACAAAAGTCTTATTTACGAACAAAGTCAAGTCAAGACGAAAGTACTTTTCTAGTTGGTTTGGAAAATACTTTCATCTATGAAACCGGTTTGTTCCTGATAGACAAAAAACGAAGAAACAAAAACAAGATTTGAATTATGATTTTGAAAGACAAGAGAGAATAGAATCTTATTATTAATCATTCCTCCATGAGCGTATTTATACAGAAAAATATAGCTTTAACACAACCAGCTTAACTTGTTAACTTGCTTACACAGCTAACACGCGAGAAGAAATAACTTATTATCAGCTTAGTTAAACACCTTCCTTAATTACAGTAATACATAGTAACTTGCTATTATGAGTATCATAATTACCTGCATCATATCCATATGGGTACTAAATTTTATCACCAATTTCCATCCAGCAGCATATCTCTTGCAACTACGAAGAACAAAATAAGGCCTATACATACTCTGGCAACATAGGCGGATGCGGGGCTTGATCTGTGGTGAATGCATTTTGTAGTCAGGATACTAGAACAACGCTTTCCTCGGCTCTCAACAGACCCACGTCCAGTTGAACTGGACTGGTGGGCTACAAGACTCTTAACTTCACTTTCTCGGTCTACAACAATGTCTTTATTTGAAGTTGCAGCTGCTCTATCAACTTCCTTCCACTTTGAAACTGCTTTTGCCTGCAAATTAAACGACGCTTCATGTAAGACATGCCAAATTGAAGTCATTCAAATTGGTTTCATGAGAAGAACATTTGTGAGTATTTTTGTTCTGTTCTCTCACCTTGTCGGGGGATGATACTACTTGGAGTTGAGTTTTCCTCTTCCATTGGATATTTTGTGAATCCTTTGCATGGTTTACAACCTTATCGGATCTGGGTTGGCCTTGAAATCTTAAAGTTATTGTTTCCCTATCAGGGTCATCACTGAGGTATGAAATGCCATTGGTTTGAAGTTCATCTCCACGAGGCCGGACAGAGGAAAGATCTTCTTCCCCTCCATACTTGAAAATCTTTGAAGTAAGTGGGCTTCTACGCGATTCTTTAATGATCGGCGTAGTTTGAGTTGGTACCCTTGAACTATGTTCATCGAACATACTGTGAGAAGTAGAATGACCCTGGAATGCACAATGAAATACAGACTATTTAGCTCCAAGCCTAAATCAAGTGCACCCCTAGTAAATATTGTCCTCTTTGGACTCTTCCTTTTGGATATACCCTCAATATTTTTAAAATACGTCTGCTACGAAAAGGTTTCTACACTCTTATAAAGAATATTTTGTTCTCTTCCTCAATCAACCGACGTAGGATCTCACAGTTTCTAACGCGACATAAATCAGAAATGGAATCACAGTGAAAAAGCATGGTTTAAGAAAGCTCGAATCAATTTCTTCAGTTAAGGATTTCCACCAAGATATTTGTGTACACTTAAAGATTTATGACATCCTTTTACCTGCAGATTTAAAGTTGCATACATGCCAGTGTCACCGTTGAGTGCACCACCCTGGTCTTCTTCAACCATTTCGAGATATTCCTTCCAGTTGAAATCACTGATTGAACTATTTGGTGTCCCTTCATGGAAATAAATCTCCTCAATATCAATGGCCTCATCATTAGGTTCATTGACCTGAGTCACGTGGCTGTTGTTAGCTTGGAAATCCATTGAGATGGGTTCCCGGTCAGAAAACAAAAGGGACTCCAATTCGGAAAAATCGTAACCCGAAACCTGGAGATTCGGTGGAAACAATGATTGTCAAATTCCTGGAATCTGAACATATAAATGCTAAGATTATTAAAACCAATCATGCTGCAGTAGGCACTAGGCAACGTCCAGGGATTGATCTTTCTAAATTCTAACCTCTTTATTTTGGTTCACTGAGACTTCATTATCGAACGTCAAATTCATAGGACCATTTTGTTCAGCTTCATCACATATCAAAACATCATTCTCATCCAGCTTTTTCTTTAGGAGACAAATAACAAACGGCCTCTGCATGAACCAGAGGACAAGAGGGAGAGTTAAACTAAGCATCATCAACATAGACCACCATACACTCTAATGCAAACGGTTAGGAATCATGAACCTTCACAATGCTATGATATTGTCAACTTTGAGCATAAGGTCTCATGGCTTTGCTTTTGGTTTCCCCAAAATGCCTCATACCAATCTGATATGTATTCCTTACTTATAAACCCATAATCAACCCCTTAATTAGCCGATGTGGGACTCTTTTCCCAACAATCCTCTCCACAAACAAAGTACATTATAGAGCCTCCCCCAAGGCCTATGGAGTCCTCGAACAGCCTTTTCTTGATTGAGACTCTACTCCTTTGGAGCCCTCGAACAAATTACATCATTTGTTCGACATTTGAGTTACTTTTGACTACACCTTCGAGGCTCACAATTTCTTTGTTTGATATTTGAGGAGGCTAAGTTAAGGGCATGACTCTAATATCATGTTAGGAACCACGAACCTCCACAATGGTACGATAATGTCCACTTTGAGCATAAGCTCTCATGTCTTTGCTTTTGGTTTTCCCAAAAGGTCTCATACCAATTGATGTATTCCTTACTTACAAACCAATGATCAACCCCTTAATTAGTCGATGAGAGACTCCTCTCCCAACCATCTTCAACACAACCGGTTAAATTCGAGGATATTTGCCGCATATTTTCTAATCAATGTCAAGCTTAGTACATATCAAGATTCAAAGTTCAAAATCACATGAGAGACAGCATGAGAGGACATAAGCAGAAGCACAAAAGAAAGGAAACTAGAGTAGAGAGACGCGAAGAAAAAATGTATAGGGGACAAAGAAAGAGGGAAATCACCAGCTGCGCGAACTGGGGATCGGAATGAAGTTGATACTCGTGTATGACCCAATTGGTCCTGATTCCATTTGAAACCCGGCCACTGTAGAAGACCAGAGTTTTTTTGGTACCAATCAACTTCTTGGTTCGTGGAGCCAAGATTTTGCGGTCCTTGCCCGTGGATTTCCAGTAGCCGGTTTTCGTGGCCCTATTGGATCGACGGCTATTGGAATACTTCAAATCTTGGGCAGCAAAGAAAAACCATTCCTGCTCACTTGTATGGTCGTTTGAAAGGACTACGAAGAGATACAGAACGTTAGAGAAAGTAGAGCCGGACAAATGCAAATGCGAAGGCATGAAATGAAAAAAAATGTGATCGCGAAAGAGGGATAAACACTAAACGTACAAGGAAGATCCCATGGCTCATGCTTGCAGATATCAACTTGACGGATGTAATCAACGAGGGATTCCCTTCCAAGCATCTTGTTCTTCAGGTAGTGATTAATTAGCTCCTCATCCGTCGGATGGAAGCGGAATCCAACCGGCAATAAATCCCCCGAAGGAAGCACGATGCAATCGGCCATCTAGTTTGCGACAACTACAAGATTCGTGGCGTATGTTTATGGGAAGAAGAAGAAGAAGAAGAAGAAGAAGGGAGTAGGGGAGCGAAGAGAAATGGGGGAGGAGGAAGGAATTAAGTAGAGGGGTTTCCATTGACTCTGAATCGGAGTCTGCCAGTGAGAGTGAAGGTCTTCAACTTCGTAAAGAAGCTAACGACTAGAAAGCGAATATGAAAAGAAGGGTTGCTATTGGTTGACTGTCAAATCAACCCGCACCACTCCGAAGCTTCAAGCGCCAACACCTCACTCATTATCTAAATTATTATCATTTACCAAAGTTACACGAACCTCCGGGTCACAATCGCACTTTGATGGCAGCGAATTTGCGATTGTACGGCATTCACTTCCCAACAACAAGTAAGTTAAGCTTGTTCGTTCTTGCGTCATTTACGGCCAAGCGATGTATGCTCGAGCCTCTTGCCTTGGATCAAGAAGAAAGTTTTAGGAAACGGGGGTGAGAAATTTGGAAAGAGAGTTTTGAAAGCAAGATTTGAGAAATTAAAATTGGTGTTATATGGGAATGTAAGCAAAATGCAAAAACAATGGCTTACGACAACTAGTCATATCCCCTATAGTACATTTTGAGGCATTTCATGTTTGACAGGCCTAGACATGATTTTTCAGAAACGTCATACTCACTAGAAATACAAAAGTAAAACTCTACAACATGGAAAGACGTTTGGCTTGTCATGGGCATGTGGCCATGAGCAACACGCCTTGAACGAGCATGACTGTGACACTCGGCTCATAGGCATTTACACTACTTTTTTTAACCCATCTAGCCAAATTTTGGATGTAAATCGACCAAAGTTCTAAAACACACTCATTGTTTGGAGTAACATTGACTTGAAAACAAGGCAAGGCCACAAAGTCAACCCAAAAGTAAGATCACAATGTTGTTAGTCAAGGGCAAGTGGGGCATTCTCAATGATACCCATTGTGCTGAAAGCCTCAATATGGGATATCGAGGGTGGTCTACTCAGCCTGATCCAAATTGACCAAATTGATACTAACTCAAAGCCTCAACTTTTTTGCTCTAAGTTTATTCCAATGTCTTCATGAAAACAAGATCCAAAAGTTTTGTGAGTCGAACCAAGGCCTAGATAGATGTATAAAACAGAGGTGGGTGAATGAATGAAGGCCTAGATAGATCTATAAAGAAGACCAACCAAGACCTACCTGATAAAGCCCATTGTGATTGAATGCCCAATATGGGTTTGCATGGCTTGCTCTAGCACCTCGAGCCAAACTAACCAGACCAATCCTTTTGAAAACCCCAAGTCATGCAAACCCATATTGGGCAGGTGGGTCATCAAGATATGCTAAATAAAACCTAGCAACTTATTACACATATCTCAAATCCTAGATGACTTATGCGTCAAAGTGTGTGTGACAAGGTGCCATGCCAATAGATTCTCCCAATTTTGCAGGTTGTCTCATCTCTTTCTTAGCTAAAATCATGCACAGGTCTAGCCAAGCAATCATCCTCTTTGTTAAACTTATTATTAATAATATTAATATCTTAGTTTAACACAGGGGATTTGAATTTTTAATCGGTTGCTTAAGAATGTCTTAAACCAGTTAGACTACTTCTTCTCTACTCAATTAATTTTCAACTTATAACTAAATAATCTTGGTATTTAATACATTAATTTGCAACAAAAAAAAAAAAAAACAAAAAAAATCTATTTATTTCCACAAGCTGAGACTGAACATTCCAAGACTTGAGATGAACATGGACTATTGACCACAAGCTCGAGACTGAGAAGGTTTATAGCACATGTTCCGCTTACCTGAAACTTTGCTGCTGCTGCGGCGCTCAGATAATGCTGTTTTAAGGATCCAAGTAACCTTCCAAAGCTTGATAGAGGGGCATGGGCAGAGTATTGTACGTATATATATATGATACACATCCAACTTTAGTATCACAACTCTAAGAACACTGCAGCATTACTGGTGAAAACTCGACTCGAAGTCGGGCGTGATCGGAGAGGGAATAACCGTCGGGCCACGTCCCTATCTCGACTTCCCGGGGAAATAAAACAGCATGCTTCACTTTGAAGCCTACAACTTCTTCTTCGTTGCATGCATCAGTTCTCCCATTCACATTTTCCTCTGTCTGTTCGGAACATGCAAAACTCCTTAGCCTCTGCTGCACGTTTAAATTTGAGCAGTGGAAACAAGTTCCACATGTAAAATTAAGGAATTGGAAGAAGACAAGGCTAAGGAAACGTGATGAACATACCAGAAATTGTTCATAACTGGCTACACCATTTCCATCAATGGCGGCTTGTGTCCATAGATTCTTTGTTTCTTGAAAACTCAACCCATAAGGGAGATCAATCAAATTTACCTGTGTGAGATTTCTAATCATATTAATACCTCCGTACAAATAAATATATGCGGGTAGGAATTAGGTGGTGATCTAAAATACCTGGCGAAGTGCTTCACACAAAGTTGAGTATCTAATTAAATCATCATTTGTTTCATCCTTTTCAGACACTGAAACTTTTCCGAGCTGATTCTGCAACAAGCAGTGATTAAAGATTCAGATATAGCCCTGTCATAAACGCAAAAGAATCCTTTCCACAACATCAATCCTATGGCAGCACTCTCATCCCACTCACCCACCCAAGCATTAGAAGTCAGTGCTTGTGTGTGAGGTCCCATATCAGTTGGGGAAGTCAGTGCTTGTGTGTGAGGTCCCATATCAGTTGGGGAGGAGAACAAGCATTTTTTATTGGGGAGGAGAACAAGCATTTTTTATAAGAGTGGGGAAACCTCTTCCTAGCAAATGCATTTTAAAAACCTTGAGGGGAAGCTCGAAAGGGAAAGCCCAAAGAGGACAGTATTTGCTAGCGGTGGGCTTCGGCTGTTACAAATGGTATTAGAGCCAGACACCAGGCGATGTGCCAGCAAGGACGTTGAGTCTCGAAAGGGGTGGATTGGGGAGTCCCACATCGATTGGAGAAGGGAACAAGTGTCAGCGAGGACGCTGGGCCTCGAAGGGGGGTGGATTGTGAGATCCCACGTCAGTTGGGGAGGAAAACGAAGCATTCTTTACAAGGGTATGGAAACATCTCCCATGCAGACGCGTTTTAAAAACCTTGAAGGGAATCTCAAAAGAAAAGGGCCAAAGATAACAATATCTACTCACGGTGGGCTTATTAAAAGGAGTGAATTTCAGAGCCGTGTATTGTAGGTCGTAGATTTGAAATTTGGAAAAGTTTGTGTAGTCTTGTGGTTTTAGAAACTATACTTGTTCAACACAAACTCATGAACCAAAAGCTCCCAAAAGAAGTTCTTCCTTCCCTAGCTTGGCAAGTGAAAGCTTCATCGTTATTGTGATTAAATACATAAGAACAGATAGCATTGGACTAATAGATATAAAATAGGATACACATAACATGGAAACGACAGATGTACCTTAATTATACCAAAAACAGCTTCTGCAAAACTTGTCTTCAATGGTTTTCTGGACATATTAGGATTACGAAGCCAAATAAAATCAACACCACAGATATTTCCTCGGTGATTGAGATGACTAACCCACTGTGTATAACAAGGAAGAAAACCAAACTTGCATTATTACAGAATTGATATCAACTCGAAACGAAAATCGACATGTTCTAATACGAACCTTGTGAGCATCTACTTCATTGTCAGTATAATGATGAGCAGTGTCATATGATGAAACAAAGCCTTGTGACCTCAGAAATTTATAAACATGCCCACGTTTGCTTCCATTCCAGTCCCTGCAAAACATATCTTCAAACCATATCAACGTTTAAAAGAACTTTGAGTAACATGAATCTTACAACTCAAATGAATGGCAGCATGCTAACCCGCAGAGTATAACAGGCATGGGTTTGAGATGGTTTTCTATCTGATATGACTCTACATATTCCAATATCTTGTAAACCTAGCAGAAGACAACAAATTTAGTTCGGTCATCACTGGATTAGAAGGATGAACAAGTGAGTATATACCTGGTTTAGTCTTGCTATGGATAGACTGGAATCATGAGGAAATAACAGATGAGTATTAACAACAATGATTTCTGGGGGAACAATAGTTTTTAGATTTTGAGAAAAGGGCTTAACCAATTGGATATGTAACATTTGGGCAACACGATCTCCAAAGTCATTAAAAAGCAAATCTTTAACATTAAGAACCGTGAAGTAGTTCTTATGCACAGCAGTTAGCAGACCTACAAAGAGAAATTTGAAGATTAAATGGGATTTTCTTAATCTTTGAACATCAATTATGATTAGTGGAGTGGGTGGGTAAGAGCATAATAATACCATCTCCACGATTGTTGGTCCGTGCAAGCTTGAAGCATGTATATCCTGCATGACCAAGCTTGTCCAAATACATACGTACAAGTTCTTCATTGCCCACCCAGAATTCCTGTTTATGAATCCCAAGAGAGTGATTATATTAACAAATGAGGGAAGAGGAGTAGAGAAAAGATGAGAAAAACACTGAAATACAACCTGGAGACATATAATGGAAGATGAATCATAGAGCAAGCAGTCTAGAATTTTGCGGTTTCTATCCAACCAAAACGCTCTGAAGTCGCTTTCTCTGAGGCACTGATTCTGTACCAAAATAAAAATGGGGAATTCAGATGAAGAAATCCATATTCGATTAGATTATAATGGAAACGACCAGAAGACAGACCTGTTGATCAAGACGTTTATAAATCGGAGCTAGAATGTTAAAAGTGGTGCAGGACACACATGGTTCTTCCCTTATCTCTGACTCTGCCATGGATTTAGAATTACAGTTCTTGGTTGTTGAAAGAATCAACTTAAACTCTGCAAAATATGAATCCAATAGTTCTACATGAATGAATACAACAATCTTTAGTATAGGAAAGCAAACAAACAGTAGAACCCACCTGAAATTGAAAACAAGAACTAATATCTCTACTTGAATGGGGTTCGATTTGTCACGGGAAAGCAAACGAACGCGAGAAACTCGAAATGGGTTTTAATGAGAGATGGAAAAGAGATATGAGGGTAGAGGATCGTCAAACACGTTAATGATTTTATTGACGACAAGATAACGCAGCAAAAGGTTCGAGAAAATAAGGCAACGGGGTGTGGAACTTAGATATTTTGAAGAGATGAGCAAAGTAAAATCCTTTAGAGGAATAGAGGGTCACACGAACTGGAAAATTCTGTGCTTTTGACGCTTTCGTATTTCTTTAATGAACGATGGCTAGAACTTGACAACTGGGTTATGTTACTGAACCGAAACAACGAAGCAACAGCGTGTCGGTGCCCTCTAGCTAAGCATACGACTCTCACTGGCAACTAAATCGAGAAAACAATTCAGAGCCACAAGCTTAACGCGGCGAAAACGACCCAGCCTTACTCAATTCTGATGCACCAACGAAGCTCTCTGCCATTTGTAAGATGTTGAGGATGGTTGGGAAAGTGGAAGGATAAGGGTAAGATATTAAGTAAGAGATGTTGAGGATTGTTGAAAGCTCGATACAAAATATTATATCATACTGAGAGTCGTGGTTACTAACATGTTATCAGAGCCATGCTCTTAACTTAGTCATGTCAATAGAATCCTCAAGTGTCGAACAAAGACATGAGCATTCGTGAGCATAGGTGTAGTTAAAAGTGATTCAGGTGTCGAACAAATGGTATGCTTTGTTAGAGGACTCCAAAGGAGTCGAGTCTCAATTAAGGGGAGGTTGTTCGTCAAGGGCTTTATAGGCTTCAGGGAAGGCTCTATAGTGTACTTTGTTCGAAGGGAGGATTGTTGGGAGAGGAGTCCTACCTCGGTTAATTAAGGAGTTAATCATGGTTTAAGTAAAGAATACATCTTCATTGGTACGAGAGTTTATATTCAAAATGGACAATATCATACTATTTCGGAGAGCCAAAGTTCCTAACATAAGAGAAAGACATCCAATCCAAGAAAACAAGATAAAAGCGGGTGTTTTACGCATAGAGAGACAAAGGATAGAACAATCCATACAACTTTTTCTCACCCAATAGTAGAAAGGCGAAAGCTTTACAACAAGATTACCATAAATCAACACAGCTGAGCTGACCACATACAAATTCATAAAAAGAGAAGACGCTGCACAGTGACAGAAAGAAAGAGCCACGCATATTACTCACATATTCTTATCTTTTTCATCATCTTTCACTGATGTGTTGAACCAAGGTATCCACACAGATGTAGTCTTCTGATATTGCCTGTAAGCTTCTGCTCTGTACTCTTGCTTCACCATTCGCTCTTCAACCAGCTTGGTTACATAAGCTAAGCACAAACTGTTCACCATTGATCCAACAAGGCTCCATTCCTCACCTAAGCCCCACGCAAATATCACAAGTCCCCACCACCACAGCTGCTCTCCAAAGTAGTTTGGGTGTCGGGAGTAACGCCACAATCCCTCCTCTAAATTGGGCACCATTGATTTTCCACTCATTTTTAGCTCGCTGTTCCTTGTCACGAATTCATGGAGTTGGGTGTCAGCAAAGTAGGCGATCACAATTCCAGACACACACACAAAGATTGCTACCAAATCCCACATATTCAATGCCTCGTCAACTGAGTGGACGACGTATAGAGGAAGGCATACGCCGATCAGGAATATCTGTATTAAAGTTGAAGGGAAACAAACACAAATGAACCAATTGGCTTAGGCATAAACAAGGAGAGTATCGTGGATTGGATCAGTTGTTACCTGCTGTGAAAGATAGACGGCGAAGAAAGAAACCCACCACCAGTTCTTGCCGTACTGTTGGCGCATATCAGTGAACCTCCAGTCCTCTCTGACTCCCAGTTGCCATCCCTCCCGCCTCAAGTAGTTGTGGGTAAGCCTTATGCTCCATATCCAAGTCAAAGCAATTGCGATCCATGACCTCAATTCATTATAGTGAGCTAAAGGGTGAGAAGCAAAATAGTGAACGAGCATCACGGGTATCAAAGTCCAGTACAGGTCAATCATCTGCACCAATCAAAACATGGAATAAAAATCAGCCGTTTCGTAGGTGCTGAGGAAATTGAGAAGAGAAGAATTTTGGGGGAAGGAGGCTCACCCAGTGGCTGGATTGTACATGGCTGAGGAGCCAGAAGACGAGGTTGACATTGAGGAAGAAGAGTGCATTCACCAATAGAAGAGGATGATGATAGCACCATTTCCAGAGACCAGTACAAGTACCATTACCACAGTTGCTAAGGAAACAGAGGTAAAAGAGAATGGAGGGAAGCGGAACCAGTAAGGCTACGACAGCATTTTTCAGATTACCCCCATTTCTGCCGCTACCCATCGCCATGGCTTTTCCAACTTTCCTGTCAGAATCTTGCTCGATGATCGTCCGCGCCACAGCCCCGCTTATGCCAACGCCTCCCACTGCTGATTGCCGTCTCCCCTGTCTATTTTTATAGGGCTGCCGCTGCTGCTACTGAGACGAGACTTTTGGGTGTCTCTTTTGACTTTGTAACCAGCCTATGTGATTTTCTTACCAACTAAAGTGCTCAAATTTCGAACCATTTGTTAAACAAAGTACAAAGTTTAAAGATATGTTTGATAATTTAAGGAATCACTTTGGTTGTGTATACTAAGAAGGAGTTGGCAAGATATCATAACTGGAATTTTCATTGGTCCCTAATTCGAACAATAACAATGGAAAGAGCCTCCTGGCAGTGGGGTTTAGTGAAGAGTAGGGGTCCATAGAAGTAAAATAACAATTAAGATAATTAATTATTTGAGGACCACGAAAAGAAAGTATAATAATTATGGTAACTAATTATTAGAGAACCAGAAGCAGCAGCAGGCTTGGTATTGGCATATGATTAAAGAGACTGCAAATAGCTTTGCATGCAATTAGTAATTGGTAATTGGGAAATGGGGTGTGAGCGAAATGATGCGAGGTTGAGGGCAATGCTAGTGCGCCTAATCATAATGATGGGCGGCCCCCCGCGCAGTCCGGCAAATCCAACTAGCGCAGCTGCTCTTCAATTATCTGGCGAGCAGCTCCGTTTCATAATTGGGATGCTGTCAGGCCTCACAGCCGCATGCACCATCCATAAGATACTCATCCTTTATTCTTTTACAAAACAATAGAAAGAGCTATGATGCTCATTCTTACACGACCAATAGAGTTACGAGTTACATGCTATAAATAACCAAGCAGAGAAGTGTTTTTTAGTCCTCTGTATACAGCACAAACTTTAAGAAAAATGACTAATCCAATTTTGGGATTGATCTTCTTTGCATGCCATTGGGAATTCAAAACTTCCTACTTACAAGTACAACTATCAGTATAGAGCAATCTTGGTGGGCAACCAATGACAAATATCAGTAAACAAAACTCAATGCAATTGCTACAACACAAGGCAAGTTATCACATTAAGTCCATTCTCTCAAAGCATTTTGAAGAGAACTAGCAATTCGAGAAGAATTGACAACTTAATGGTCATGCTCGTCGAACTGGTTACCTTCATCGACGCCTATATCTCTTTCATCCCCATAGTTTACCCAAGGAAGCATTGATTCAAACAGGACAGCCAATGCACTCCTATTTGCAATTTCCCGGGTGGGATGCCGTTGATTAGGAGGATTTGCATGTTGAATTATGTTCTGCACGTCTCTCATCCTTGGATCAACCACAAAATCTTGCAAGGCTTCAGGAGGGGCAGATGATACTGAATCAGAGAAATCTGAGACCAACAGATGAGCATACCTGGCAATAAAAGAAACCTATCACTTTTACCTCACAAAAATTGCACTGATAATAGTAAATTCCACAACTTCAAAACGCCTACGTTGAGCGGTACTCAGATGAAAAACTAAAGGCCTGATATACAGAAAACATTTTTAGTCGCCAAAAAGAGAGGGAGAGAAGGAGAAGATACTCACTCATTTTTATCGCACGAGAATGCTTCTTTTCTCACACAAGCCCAGTCTTTAGCATCATTTCGATCAGTTTCCAAGACTTCAATTACCAATTGTGCAGTCTCTTTGAGTAACTTCTGCAGATCTGGGATTCTCCATATAAGGTAATTCCTCTCAACGTACAAATTAATGAGGTGGTCCAAGGATGGAATTCCTGTCTGATCAGACGAGAAGAAGGAATTCTTGAGTATATGCACCCAAAACTGTTCCTTCAGCGGGACCTTTTCCACTAATCTCTTTAAGACGAAAGGGTGAAGCATTAACGCCTGCTTCAAAAGATCTGTTGAATTAGCCCTTGTAGCATCAAGATTATCATTCTTTGAGTCTTCTTCCCGCTCAAGATAATATCGACAGACCGAAAGGGAAAATGAGAAATTTGGAAACAGCCACAAAGAAGTATCATTTTTGTAGCTCTCAGCAAACCTTTCCAGCCAAGTGTATTCCTCCGCTCTCAAAGATAGGTAATCAATGAAGAAAAGAGCCCCCATTGGGTCATCGGAATCCAGTGAAAGTAATAGTTTGCAAACTTCCAATGCAGATCGATGACAACCACGTCTATCCAAGTTTTTTACGTGAGTGAAAAGTGATGTAAACATTGGCTTGTTCGTTTCATGGGTGATCTTCAACTGGCAATTACCCTGTAACGCAGTGAACATGGGGTGCCATGCACATTCCAAGGCATATAAACTCTTTGCAACTGCATCAGAGGACATTTCATGGTCACCCGCAAATTTAAAATACTCTGCCATTGTTATAAGTGAATCCAAGTGATATGGGTGGTGCAACAGAATACTAGCAATGCCATTGAGATCATGAATAGATTTTGCAGCTTCAAATGCTTTCTGAGCTTCAACATAGGATGGCGGATGTACATATCTGGAGTTCATTGCATTACAATCAAAATCCCAGAAATAAACATTATCTTTATATTAAACATATTTTTATGACAGCAGTGACACTAATTTATAGAAAAAAATAATTCAAAGACGTTCAAAAAGGTGAAAAACAAGGGTCAACATTCGCAACAATTTGAAATAGTTTGGAAAAATGAAGACAAAAAGAAAATATGATTGACAATATTGAACACGAGGGAATATAATTGACTGCAATGTACAAGACTCCGTGGGTGTGTGGGGTAGGTGCACAATATCTACAAATGGAAATATTTTAAATGAAGATTCATCTCTAGGTATTTTCTTCGTGCCCCAGATAAAGAGTATAGATTCATAAAACTGAAGTTCAGCTCATACAAGGCTATTGAATCGTGGGAAAGGCAAGCTTTAAACATCTACTTAGATCAAGTATTCAAGTATTATATGTCACAGCCGCAAACCACTCAACATCCCCCAGCAGGTTGGACACACAAACTGCCATCCCATTTTAGTTTAATGCTACTTGAATTCAGTATGTGTATTTTATGGAGCAGAAGGGATAAGAGAAGATAAAATGAAAACGAAATTTACCTGAAGTAGTGATATCCGTTCTTTGTCTCCAAAAATTCCATGGAAAGAGAACCGTCCCAACGAGGCCAATGGTCTGATGGACTAACAAGATAGGTCTTCCTAGAAAGATGGTTGACACGTCTTCCCCCACGTAGTTGTCTAGAACTACTGGCCTGATTATTTTTTTCAAATGATTTTACCACCTTTGAACCAAATATTCTTCGCAGTTCATTCCCAGCATTTAAATATTTAGGATCCACTTCTAACAATGAAGTCAAACATTGTTTTCCACGGTTCCTTTCTTCTTCTACGACATCTTTGGCTTTCTCAGGGTCCTGTTGACGGCTTAAAGCAGAGGGGTTAACATCCAGAGACAGTGATTCTAGAATCACATCCAAGGGTTTATCAAGGATTTTATTTGTGGTGGAAGAAGAATTCTCACGCTCTTTCTTTTTTTTCTTTTTCTTCAGTTTTTTATTTGAGGTTGAACTTGCACTTTTAGTTCCATTGCGCACAAACTCCTTGTGCATGTTCACAGAGACTTCTTCAGCGGCCTCCTGGTCATCGTCCTGTAGACAAATTTCAAAAGCAATTGGCCAAAAATTTTGCCTTACATTTAATGAATGCACGCTATAGCCAGTATTTCATAAGACGTAAATACAAGAACAAAAAAAAAAGACAAATAAAGGAAGATTATTACAATTGCATCGTTAATGATTTGTGGAAGAAGAATTTTATGAATTTAAATCAGCAACGTGAAGGATTTCAGTAATTTGTTTAGAATGCTACTGTTGGTAGTAAATCCGGGCTAATATAGTCTATTAGGGGTCGTTTGATTGAAGGTTTTCTGTAAAATGCCTAGGAGTAGACTACATGGAAATCACATAACACGAGAATGCTATCATGCTATCAGAATTTTATATAAATTATTAATATCTTTGTTCAGTTCCAACCAATATTTACAATAATTTTATTAGAATTTTTTTTAATTTTTAGATGATTAATTATTGTTATATAGTTTTATTAAGTAAAATTATTCAATTAAATTTTAATTTATTCGGCCTTAAATTTTAGGATTTTAAATTCATTTAGCAATCAATCTTAACAACTATTCTCATATCAATGAATGTAATAAAGTAATATAAACTTTCACTTGTAAAAGTAGAACAATAATCAAATTGAATAATTATTTATGCATGTTGTATTTACAAAAATCAAATATAATTAATTAATCTCACCCCTCCCAATATAAAGCGCATATGTTTCAATTTACAATCATTTATCCTTCTTTTTTCTCTCAACCCCTCTGTAAACCATTTGGAATCTCCAAGATTGATAGATAAAAATAAAATATTAAAAAAAAAAACAAATAATGAAAAGGAAACCACAAAACCACAAGCAAAGTACTCGAGCTAGGAAGGGAAATGATACAAAACACAAACAAAAAAAAGAATCAAATTAAAAAACAACAAAAACGAAATTAAAATTAAAAAAAAATAGAAGAAAAAGAAAGTCATGCCTGAAGAAGAAAAGAAGAATAAGAAATGGGGAACAGTTGAGAAAAATAAAGAAGTAGAAGAAGGAAAAATAAAAAGTACCCAAGTGGAAAAAAACTGGAGAAAGAAAAGAAGAAGAGTTAGGTACCCGAAGAAAAAAGTGAGATGGGATTTTCCCCTTTGATGGGTTACAAATTCTATACTTTTTATGCACGGGAAGAGTATTCACAGGTAAAAGAGTAAATCCCTCCAACCAATCATGGGTTTCATATGCCCTGTACAATTTGCCCTCAAAAACCTCAATCCAAACTGACCATTAGGGATTGAACTGTCCCCAAGAAAGTTAATTTTCACTTGCATACGATGCATACCTGAGATAAAATTAAGAACAGAGCCTTAAAAAGATACGGGAAAGATATCCAAACCCAATTTTCTCTTATTCTCTGCAACAAGTTTGTAACATAACACCCTTTTCTTGAGATCTTAGGTGCCAATGTGATAGTCTACAATTATTCAAGGTCACCCATTTCAAATGTTACAACTTAGCTACTAACATCTCCAACAAATTCTTTTCCTTTTCTTTGATTACCTTATCATTTATTTCCAAACAAAAACTCCAATGAGTGAGTTTCATTACATAGACCAGCAACGACAAATTCCTAGACCTGCCTTTAAGTAAATGGGCTAAATTTTCCTTCAAGGATTGATGAAAGACCATTGGAAGCCAAAAACACATAATAGTGAGTTCCAACACCTCTAGCTATAAAAGCAATGAACGAAAAAGTGATCCACTCCACTATCTCTTGAACAAAGTGAGACCATTCCATGTAGTTCCCACCCACTGGAGCAAATTGTCAACACAGACATTTTTATTGTTTTAGGACATTTTCCTTTCCAAACCACATTCGAAAGCTCTCGAAATATCAGTTCAGCTAAAAACTAGGGACTTCAACAAATTACATATATCTCGCAAGATGGATGAAAATTCCAGCTCCTACCACCACTTCTTGCCAAAACTTCTATTATTCAGCAGCCTCAAATTGGCATTAGCTCACCAAGGTCTCCCTCCAATATATATATTAAGTTTTAGGTTACTCATCCCACAGCTCATTAATTGGCTTAAATTAGGCATCATGACTCCTTATGACTCGGGGAAGCCCACAGTTACGGGTTGAGCATCCAACCACTAATCTTCCCAATACTTGATCATCTTCCCATCTCCAACACTCTCTCAAGAATGGTTTAGGACAAGGCCCTTCAGCTTGGCAATATTACATCACTTCACACAGTCAATCTTCCCCTCTCTGGTCAACAAACTTTTCTCCATTTATCAAGCCTGCACAAAACCTTTTCCTCCAGAACTTTCCACAACCCAAGTCTCTTTTGATTGTATCACAACTGCAATGCCCAGTAAGGGCAAAGAATATGTGTAGGCTTTACACCCCATCTCTATTGCAACTCTTGATCATTACCACTAGGTATGCTAAATCCACAGATGGGAATCTTTTCATAATAGGTCCTTCTATCTGAAGGGAAGACTCTAACTACTAAGAAGATGTGATGTATCCCTGTCTTCTCATCCTCACAAATGAGTCGTCTGCAAATTGAATATGAGAGACATATATCTTTTCTTTCCTACATGGAACCCTTCCAATATGTGCTCTAACTAACCTTGTGCTTAATCAATCTACTTAGCAGTTAATACATACCTCGCAATTACCAAGAGAAAGGGAGAAAGAAAAGACCCTCACTTAAGCCTCCTTGATTTGTTCCCTTGGGTATCTATTTAAAAATATGGAGAATCTAATCTCATATATGCATTCCCTTATCTATTCTATCCATTTCTCCACAAACATTTTTTTTCCATCATCATCATTAAAGAAACCCCAAGCACACATACCTTGCGCATTCTCATTTATTTTCAAAGCTAACAATGAGTCTACATGGTTTAATTTTCAAGTAAATCAAGTAGTTAACTTGGAACTCAACTCTACCCTTTTTGCATTTAGCATTGGCTAGGTATTCCATTTTGGATTCAACTTTAGAAAGACGAGTTTTAGTTTCATCAAAAGGCTATTTTTGTTTTCATTTCTAACTTTTGAGCATTCATGAGAGATAATTAACTCTACTCTTGATCAACAACTCAAGAGTCATGAATTTTCGATTTTATTAATTTGAGCATTCATGAGATGATGAAGTGAGCCATTCAGGATGAAAAAGACTGTTTGTTGGTAGGTTGGCTTTTTTGTCATCATGTGCCTCTGTTACAGCTTGATAAGGAATAGGAGAATGTATTTATAAGGTTAGATAGATCACAGGACAAAGTCTCCAATTTTGAGCACTTCAGTGATTCCCTCAGGTTCTTGACTAAATTATGCCATGTAATTTTATTTATTCAATTACAAAACATTGGGTACTTCGTTTTTGCAAGTTTTCTGTGCTCCCCACTAGTTGGTTTCTTACTTTCTATACATACATACATACATATATATATATATATATATATATATATATATATATATAGTAGAATTAGTGATATCCAAGTTTCCATACTGAACTAAAGGAGGAGTTCGTCCATGCCTGGAAAGGGAATGCGATTAGTGGTTCAGTATCAATATTAAGCTCAAGTCAACCACCTTTGGCATTTAAAATAGTTAATAATTGTGGACAAAATTTGCCAAAGTTGAACCTGATGGATACAAAACAGTAGATAATATAGTTTAACCTTACTTCGGGAAAAAATTGTTAAAAAGTTTGTTTGGAAAAATCCCTTTCTTATTCCGGTTTTTCTAATCCTTTCTCTTCTTTCTGTTTGTTCAAAATATATAATGAATGCAAGCCAGCACTCATCATTTACAATGAATAGGAGATTTTAAAAAACACAAAAAACTGTGATTGATTCAAAAACAAAAGGCAGTTTATAATAAGGCTGCTTGCGAAGAGGCATAAACTTCTGAATATGTATTGCCTAATAAATATGACTAATATATTGTGAAAACAAAAGAACTATTCATACGTTAAAAAATTGAGTACACATAGCAGCACATGGAACCATAGAAGTTTCAACGCAAGTAAAATGCTTAAGATATCTAGTCTAGCATGGTGAAATGACCAAATTGGAAGGACTACAGAAATTGGGAAAACTAGAGTTTGCCAATTTCTTTCCTATTGGTGAAATTTAGGCATGCGAGAAAATTCAGAGTGGATGGAGAAAGAAACAGAAACAATCGAAACGATGGTTGAATTAGCAACCAAAGTGAAATGAAGTAATGAATTGTGAGATTAACAATAAGGGTCGGGGCATTCAGAAAATTGTAAAGGGGAATGAAATAAGAAACCTGTTGAGGGTTAATTTGGGAGTCGTCTTCATCATCGATAAGGAGATCAAATGGATTGATAGAAGAAGCAGCAGGAGGCGATGGCCCAGGATCTTGTCCGTCTTCATCATCAGTAGTAGAAGGTTGGGAATGGTGTTGTTGCAGCTCCTCCTGTTCCTTCAAAACCTTTTTGAGCAGCCGAGCGGACATTTTATGGTATCGTCCTTCGGCGTCTGCGTCAGTGAAATATGAATTCCAAATCCCTTCCTGTGCTGCAATATATGGAGTTCGGCGTTACACGGCTTGCTTCTGCAATGCAATTGCAAATGCGACAAACATTTAAGCATCTTGGAAGCTGTTCAATTTCGAACCCGCTTGTTAATGGAACGGATGCAAGCCCACCGACGCACACCGAATATTGGATCGGCCCAACTTTGCCAATTGGACAAACCTACCAAAACTTTGCCTCTCATATGCCAAGTTTCAAATCAATTGGGCGATAATTGATATGTACTCGTTCTTCGTTCCGGATCAAATGATTAAACCCACCTACGTTATATTTGTTGTACTACGAAAAATAACGAAACCCATATTAATTCCCATTATTTGTTATCTATTTCTATATAGAATTTGATTAACTCAAATCAACTACTTGAACGTGACGATTAACACAAAATAACTCATACCTATAACCCTGAAGTCAATATGGCCCATATGTACACATAAGTTTCGAAAGAACCCTTATATATGGTTTGAAAGATAAGGTGGAATAGGAGTATTCATACGACTCGAGAACCACATCAAACTATAACCTAATCCATTTTGTGGGTTGACAATTTGAAAATAGGATTACAACTCAACCCAACTTACTCGTTTCCATAAAATGTCATGAGATCCAACCCAATATCTAGACTATTCTATCTTAGAGATATACGGGTTAGATTGGTTTGGTTCAAAAGATTTTCTTAATCCAAACCGACCGAAGTTATATATATCGGTGAATTGAAGTAATTAGTAGTTAACAGAATTAAGTAAGGTAAAGAAAGGTTAAAAATGAAAGGGTAATGAGTGTATTTAGTGCGTGGAAGAACTCAAAACCAAAAGAGAAAAAAAGGGGGAAGATTTTAGAGACAGCATGGAACCCACCAAAGATGTGGTGCCTCACTCTACCATAATGGGCTTTTAGAATTTCTTGGAAATCAGCAATCATTGCTGCATGGAATTCAATTCCAAACTAAAATACATACTCCATTTTCCCTCTCAAATACTCCTTCTTCCCTTATGTTCTACTCAAAATAAATTAAACACAACCCCGTAAATATATAAATAAGAGACACTATCCTGCTTTTCGGTTGACCCAAAAGTAAATATGGCTCCAACCCTTGTGAACGAATCTTCCCGGCTCGACCTTAATTTGGGGCACCAAAGCAACACACATCCCAATTACCCAATGGGCACTGCGCAGGGCAGCCTTAATCTACTTTCTTTCTTTTATAAATAAAGAACACAGTGGTTTCACAATTCATATCAACCCATACAATCCTCTGAGTTTCTTTTTGCATTTTAATAAGAAATTGAATCATTGTACAATGATTTACTCTGCTCTACCCAGAAAAGAAAAGAACACAGTGGAGAATGGATGAGACAAAGTGGGAAGAACACTCTTAATGATCTTCATTTACCATTGGGTTAAATTGGTGAAAAAAGTGAAATTTGAAACTAGGGTTTTTGGAGAGAGTTGTTGGATTAAATTAAACAAGAATTTGAAGCCTCAAAATCAGAGAAAAAAACTAGGTCTGATGCTGTCATGTATCTGCCTTTTGACGTCGGTGTGGGCCGTGCTGTATACTCCAATACTCTTATACTTCCAACGTCAACCATTCCCAACCAATTTGTTTAATATTTTATCTTACCCTTTACCCACCCACCTCGTACCCTCTCTTTCAACGAATCTCCGCAATAGTACGACATTTTCTCTCGTAGCTTTGTTTTTTATGTTCTTTAAAAAAACTTCGTATTAATGAAGATTGTGTCTATGAGATCCCACGTCGATTGGGGAAGGGAACGGAGCATTCTTTCTAAGGGTGTAGAAACCTCTCACAAGTGTAAAAACTTTGAGGGAAAACTCGAAAGGGAAAACCCAAAGAGGACAATATTAGGACGTTATAAATGGTATCAAAGCAAGACACTGGCGATGTGCCAGCAAGGAGTCTGAGCCCCGAAGAGGGTGTACATGAGGTGGTGTGCTAGCAAGGATGTTGGGCTCGAAGGGGGTGGATTGGATGCTCCCACATCAATTGGTAAAGGGAACGAGTGTCAGCGAGAACTCTGGGCCTCAAAAGGGGTGAATTGCGAGATTCCACATTGTTTGGAGAGGAGAACGAAGCATTCTTTACAAGGATATGAAAACTTCTCCCTAGCATACGTGTTTTAAAAACCTCGAGAGGAAGGCCAAAAGTGAAAGTACGAGGACAATAGCTGCTCACGGTGGGGTTCGGGCGTTACATTGTCCCTTACTTATACACCGAGAATTTTCTTAAATAACGAATGACAGACTCCAATAAATGATCCTAATTATCATAGTATAGACGTAGAGTCTCCCAATACCCCCAAAAGAGGGAGGAAGTGGAGAAAAAATCTTTGATTAGCTAAACAGAAACGAAGATCGGAATATATTCCTCGTCCCCACCCGCAAATACTTTATTTTTCTTCTATATGTATACTTAGTCCCCACCTCTAAATGCTTTTATGCATTCTTTTTTATTACAAGGTTAAAAAAAATGGTAATTATTAGTGATTGAAATTAATTATTTTTTAAGGAAATTGATTGTATTTAATGGGGATTTTTTTGAGTGTACTTGGATAATGTAGTAAAGAAATTTATTGTAAAAGCAAGTTTGAAACTTATGGTAAAGTTTAGAAATATTTGGTATAATTGGGTACAGGAATATCTTTTATGTTGGGGTCGTCTGGTCTCCACTCTCCTGTTCGGGCCTTTCCTTTTCCTTTGGCTGTGAGTACTAAACTCTGACTGGAAGGGAAGATTGGGATGGTTATGGTTAGTTGGGAGGCTGTTCTCAAATGGGGAAAAGGTTCGTTGAGAGTCGTTGGAGTCCTCTTTAGACATTCCCTCAAAAGAAAGGTTTTCATATTTAATGCTTCGTGATGTGAGATCTCACAATGCACCATTCTGGAGTCTAACATTCTTACTGGCACACCACCTTAATGCTGAGCCGTAGAAAGGGAGGGAGGGAGGGGTTGATGATTTTAATGGGCTCATCTACAGCCTCCTAGACATCCCGACATGGATGGAAGCTTTGATGTAACCCCCACCACTCATTGCTCTCAAGACTTTTCTCCAGCTACTTCTCTCTCCCTTGCTGATATCTATCCATTCATTCATTCATTCATTTTAACCAAAATAAAATTGAGGTCACATGTCACAATTTCACTTTTTCCCACTTAAATTTTCATAAGGTATGGTGTATTAATGGAATCAGGAATGAAGTGTATGTTAGAATTACAATCAAGCTAAGCAACCCACTTTGGGTCAATGCTTCCATCATGAACCTACGCACACATTTCACATTACCTCTTTCTCTCCCTTTTCCACCTTACGCTCCATAAACCAAGCACACCCTTTCTTTCCTATTCCCCTTCAAATCATACCAATTTCATCATGGGTTGTTATATACATGGGTATGGGTATGTTTGAGGATTACCGATAGGAGTAGTCAGATCATCGATTTATAAGTAAGAAACACTATCTCCGTTGGTATAAGGTCTTTAAGTGTTGAACAAAAGGTGTAGAGAGCCTTGGGGGAGCTCTAAAATGTACTTTGTTCGAGGGGAGGATTATTGAGAGAAGTAATCCCACATTGGTTAATTAAGAGAAAGATCATGAATTTATAAATAAGGAATATTGTCTCTATTGATACAAGATCTTTTGTAGAAGCCAAAAGTAAAAAGTTACTATAACTTCTCAAAATATACAATACACCCTTCTGATTTCTGACTCGGTATGTGTAAGGGAAGATATTAAAGAAGATATTTTTGAAACGTATCGACTAGCGATCAAAGTTGTTGGTACAGTTATATTAAGAGTACCATATTCAGGAGTTATATATTTGGTAGGTTCGGTTCCAAATATTGACAAAAATATATAACAATTGCTTTTCAGATTGGCAATTGACTTTGAATGACCAAATTTACTAATATTATGAATTAAAAGTTATATTCTTAATATAGCAATAACAAATAATTTCACTCCCGTTATTATCAATTTTGTTGTCATATACAAACTTAAAAATAAAGCTATGTATGTTTAACATTTGAGTTATATTGGATTGTGAATGTTTAACATTTGAGTTATATTGGATTGTGAACTTTATTTAGATTATAGCGACAGAGATGAAGGGAAAGTAATATTGTTTTTGAAAATGGAAGAAAAGGGGTTAGTCGGGGGAAAGAAAGGTGTATTATGGGTGGGCATGTGTGGGTGTACTACTACTACTACTGGATGAACACATAACAAGTATGGGCGACGTTTGATAGTACACATCTTTTTAGAAGGCAAGGCTACACAGGAAATAACGTTTAATAGTACACAAGTTATTGAATAAAATAGTGAATGAGCAAGAACAAATGATGGTTTGGAGTAGTAGATGGAAGTGGGTTTCTCTGTTTCTGTAAGAAGCAATGGGTAAAAAAGAAAGGGGGGGAAATGTGAAAGAAAAGAAGATAAATGGTTAAAAAAAAAAAAAAAAAAAAAAATGTAAAAGAAAAGAAGATTCGAATATTTTCAATGGCTTTTGGAGTAGGAACAAAAGAAGTGGCGTAGACCCGCATTATGGAGCAGCTGGCATATGATATGTCTTAATGCCCAGTTGCTGCGCTTCTCTTGTTTTCAACATCTATATAATTGTACTGTGCAAACGGAGGAGCAAGAGTGTTTGACGATGGTTGGGACAAAACTCCGACTTCATCTACTTCTCCATTTGGTACGAGTCCTTTTGGAAAAACCAAAAGTAAACCCACGAGAGATTATGCTTGAAGTGAACAATATCATACCATCACGTACTTTTTTCCGATTCCTTACAAAGAGAGAGAGGGTTTGTATTCCTAACAACAAGAGAGAGGGGTCTCCATTGGTACGAGGTCTTTTGAAGAAAACAGAAGTAAACCCATGAGAGTTTATGTTCCAAGTGGACAATATCATACTATTGTGTAAGTTCGTGATTCCTAATACACAGAGAGAGGGGTTGTATTCCCAACACAGAGAGAGGGATCTCCATTGATATCAAATCTAAACAAAACCATGAGAACTTATGTTCAAAGTAGACAATATCATAGTATTGTGTAAGTTTGTGATTCCTAATACACAGAGAGGGTTAGGGTTTGTATTCCTAACCGAGAGAGAGAGGGATCTCCACTGATATGAGGCCTAAACAAAGGGGACAATATTATACCATTGTAGAGATTTGTAATTTCAAACACAGAGAGAGAAATCTCCACTAGTATGAAACTTAAGCAAAGTTACGAGAGTTAATGCTCAAAATGGACAATATGATATCGTTGGAGAGGTTCGTGATTGGGCGTAGGAGTGAAAGAGGAGAGGTGTTGTAAGTGGAAGAGAAGGGAGAGAATATAAATAGGGTTTGAAAACATTCCATTTCCATTTTACACGTTGACCCCAACAGCAACCTAGTTGAACTGTGTGGACAAAGTGCCCTAAAACGATTAACGCAACCAAGCCAAGCCAAGGGGATCTTTCTTTCTTTCTTTCTTTCTTTCTTTCTTTCCTTCTTTCCTGCTTGTGCTTGCTTGCTTGCTTTCTTTCTTTCTTTCTTTCTTCCTTTCCTTCTTTTTCTTTCTTTTCCTTCTCTCTTTCTTCATCACTTTCTTCACTACAATCATATTCAGAAAGACAAATGGAAGGATCACAAAGATCAGAGCTTCCCAATTATCAACTTCAAGTCTCCTTCCTCTCAAATGCACCGAACCCTCAACCCATCCACGAAATGGGGTTTCTCCATTTTGAAGACCACAATCAGGTTTTGAGCTTCTTGGCTCCTAATAACAACGCCGCCACACCCACTACTGCACCACCCACCACCACCACCACCACCACCGCCGCCATGCCTTCTGCCTTCACTACCCCTCCTCACGCGCACCTCCTTACTAGACCCTCTTGGAGCAACGACCAGGTGGGGTTTTTAATCAAACCATGTAAAAAAGGATGGATCTTGATTATTAAGATTTGGGTTTTGTTTGATCAGGTGGGAACACTAGATCCAAAGCCCGGTGGCGATGAAAACTGCACTGGTAGCACCAGCGACGGCACCAATTCATGGTACACACACACACACACACACACACACACACACCCCTTTCACCTTACCTTTCATATTACTTCATTATCATTACATTAACCTAACAATTGGTTACTCAAAAATTCATTCTTGAGTGGCAGGTGGAGAAACTCCAACGCAGATAAGACCAAAGTTAAGGTCAGGAGAAAGCTCAGAGAACCGCGTTTCTGTTTCCAAACAAGAAGCGATGTCGATGTCCTCGACGACGGCTACAAATGGAGAAAATACGGCCAAAAAGTCGTCAAGAACAGTCTTCATCCACGGTACCACCTCATTTCAATTCTCCTTCTAACTGATACTATGATATTATTCACTTTGAACCTAAGCTCTGATCAACCTCTAAATTGAAACCCTTATGAGTAATTTAGAACACGCACATCCAATAATGGGAAATAGATTGATTAATTATGGCCAAAAAAAAAACCCTTGAAGAGTGATGTGCATGTTTTGTTAGATATGGGGAATATATAGAGTATGATGAGGTGAATATATAAGCGACAATGAGAGGGATAGCAAAAGAGGGTAATAATACTAACAGTTGAGGCTGAGTAGTAGGCAGATGAGGAATGATTATGTTATATTCTCTCTGAGCCTGAGAATTAGCAGAGGCAGGCATCATTATTGATTTGGGGTATTTGGGGTATTTGGGGGATAGGTGGCCGCCCCCCCCCCCCCCCCCAAGGGCATGTCCAAGGCCACAACACAAGCAGTCAGTCACGCATTTCATTCGCCTGTGTCTTGACTACTTTTTGGTCATCAGCGTTGTCCGTTTGTTTAGGGTTGTTGTAATGATGATGATGATGAATAAATAGTTACAAAAAGATATGATGCTATTGCATGCAGAAGCTACTACCGTTGCACGCATAGCAACTGCCGTGTCAAGAAGAGGGTGGAGCGGCTGTCGGAGGATTGCCGGATGGTCATAACTACATACGAAGGTAGACACAATCACTCCCCTTGCGACGACTCCAATTCTTCCGACCATGAACCCTTTACCTCCTTCTGACTTTAATTACACTTTTACCCCTCTCCATAAATTTTTATTATATAAATTATTTTCTTTTTTGTACTTAAATTATTTAGAGATAACATGGATTCCTCTCCAAATGCTCCCTAAATTCTGCCTTTTATTATTATTATCATCATTATTATTATTCCCTTTGCTGCCCATTCATTCTGAATAACAAAGGAGCTACCCACACCTGGATCGGAATCTCAAGGCCCAGCCCAAAACCATTTATGTGTCACCAATTCATGAGATTCTGATCCAACCACTGATGTTGTGGGATGTTTTATTAGTGTAATAGTAGATTAGATGTTTGAATTATTTCGTTTTGACAAATTCTTTTACAGTGTTGTAGAATGTGATGTTGTGAGATCTTTTATTAGCTTAATGCTAATTGACACGTTTGGTCAAGTCTAAAACACGTCTTTTAATTTTGAGTTGTCAGGGAACAAACTCAAATAAACCCTTACTCGTTACTAACTTTTACATTTCTCTTCGTTTTTTTTTTTCTTAAATTACTCCGAGTAAAACGTGCAATTTGTGTGAGCCCGTGTTTAAGGATGAATCCGACCGTCTCTTTCATGTTCTTGCAAAAACAAGAGAATGGAATCAAAATGTGGGTTTCGCTTTAAAATTGTGAATCATTCTCGAAAAAGAAATGGAATCTCATTCCTAAGGCAAAAAAAAAAAAAAAAATCCCAATTTTTTTTCTTTTTAATCACATAACTTTACCCTTTCCTATGTAATATAAAGAAAAGTACAATTTTTTAATTAATATAATTCTATCGCGATATATTATAAAATTGATATTAATTTACCAATTATTTAGATTTAAAATATTTTTCATAAATCTTAAAAATAGTTTTTATTATTAGCTCGACGTATTTTTTTTCCCCTCAAAATTGGTTAAACAATACTAATAATAGTTTATGGAGTTTTTTTTTTTTTTTTCCCGTAAAATTAATAATATTGACATAAAAAGAATAATTTAAAGATTTATTATGGAATGGAATATATTTGAACTTAGGGAATTGGCATGTAAATCTGAATTAATTAAATTTAATTGAAAAAAGAGTGTAAGAGATGAGCATATTAGGGAATATTTAAATTGGTTGGAAATAAAAGTCTTATAATATTGTTCGAAGGATATTCCAGTGGAGGAGGGCTAGGGTTACGCGGCGCCAAATCCACCTATAAAACCCCTTATACGCACCCTGCCGCTTCACCACCACGGAGCTATACTACAGAGTTGTAAGAGAAGCATTGTTCAGCACAACGCCGGTCCACAAAAATGGAGCAGAGCTTTATCATGATCAAGCCTGACGGAGTCCAGAGAGGACTGGTATCACTCTTTCCTGTCTTCTACTCTCATTTCTTCTCTTTAATTGCATGTTTCCGACTTATCATCCGTTTTCATTTCGCTCTTCCGGTTTTTTCCTTTGATGTTAAGCATAATCCACGTAGCTAAAAGACTGGAATTAGTTTGGGGGCGTATTTGCATGTCTGCGATTGATCCATTATGTTTTTGTGTTTATTTCTTATTGTTTGTTTCAGGTTGGAGAGATTATCAGTAGGTTTGAGAAGAAGGGCTTTGCTCTTAAAGGTAATTACTCTCTGAGAACTTTATTTATGAGTTCTCTGCTTGGATTTGTCTTGTTTTCTTATTTGTTGTTTTAAGCTTGGATCTCATCCAGGTTTGGATTATCCCTTTCTTGCTTTGCGTTTGATTATATTTGGAGCAGAGTTCAGCTCTTCCCCGACTTGATCTAGTTTACGTTACATTAATTTCTTCTGATTCGACGTCCTCTTGCTTGCCTAAGTTTGAGTTCGAGTTTCAGTTGAGATATAAATCTTATTTTCTTTACCGTCTGCATCCAGCAGTTATCTGTAGTATTGAATTTTGAATGTTTCTGATTTTGAACTACATGGTGAGTTAGGTTTGAAGCTTATGTCTGTGGATCGTGCGTTTGCTGAGAACCATTACTCAGATCTTGCTGGAAAGCCCTTCTTCAATGGTTTGATCGAGTACATCATTTCCGGCCCAGTCGTTGCCATGATCTGGGAGGGGAAGAATGTTGTTGCAACCGGTAGGAAGATCATTGGAGCCACCAAGCCAGCAGATTCTGATGTAGGAACCATCCGTGGTGACTTTGCAATTGATGTTGGCAGGTAACGATTTTTGAATTGAATATCTGCTAATAGGATTTGATAAGGGAAACCTGGTGTTTGGATGATTGATTGTTGGATATTACTTTTCAGGAACATCATTCATGGAAGCGATTCCGTCGAAAGTGCGAGGAAGGAAATTGCTCTGTGGTTCTCGGAGGGCCCTGTTAACTGGCAGAGCAGCCTTCATTCTTGGATCTACGAGTGAGAAAACTAATCCTGTCAATCATCCCATTCCATCTTGCCCTTTGGCTTATATCTTAAGTTGAAATAATTATCTGTTTACTCAATGGCTGAGCTATAAGCATCATGTGTTTTTTTTAGTTCTTGTTTGCTACGGTTAATGTTTGATGGGATGATTCAGAGTTAGGCCTGCCTGATGTTACTTCATGAACTTTGTTATGGAATTGAAGTTTGGGTTTTATTTATTTCTTAGATAACTCTCTACAGCTCAACTCAAACTCAAAACATCCTGTTCACCGGTAGAAATTTCTTAGTTATGACTGATTACACTTCTTAACAATGATGATAATTAGTCTAACTAATCAAAATTTGATATAAAATCTAAATGGTATGATGAAGAATTGTGAATTTATAATTTAGTATTGAAATGGAGAGCCGAATGTTGTCTTGCTAATAACATAATATGCTAAGTGACCAAATTAGCTCACAAACAAGCTGAAGAACAAGAAACAGTAGTTTGTTTCTTTGCTCAGGTGTAAGTTTGTAGCCAATAAAAGCAATAACTTCATCATTTGATAATGTAGTAAATCACCATTGATTCAGAAAGTTTTTGAATTCATTACAATAAGTCGTTTTAGTTCTTTGCTCCATCTCTTATTAGCTTTCTTATTTACGTTAAAGTTAACTTAAAGATTTCCTTTTTTTTTTAATGATATATTTGTTTATTTTTTTAAATAAGAATTATGGATACAAAGAAAAAGGAATTATTTAGTGATATCCTAGAACTGTAATTGCTAGTTGAAGGAGCAAGGATCGTTGATTGAGCACGACACCCATTTGTCCCATTTACAAAATAATATCCTAGAACTGTAATTGCTAGTTGAAGGAGCAAGGATCGCTGATTGAGCACGACACCCATTTGTCCCATTTACAAAGATGGGACACGACGACACGTATATGTTGTAAAAATGGTATAAATATGGGGTTCATGTTGACACACAGATTTTTGTCGAAAGAGGAACTCAATATATAATTGGATAATCTTTGTTAAAGAGAGACTCAATTTATAATTGGATGGAATATAATATATTATTTAATCGAGAATCAATTGTATTAATTGTATTTAAGGTGACACATGAAATTGCTAGAATAAACCAAACTTACTTTTGACATAACTATCAAAGTTCAATTTGCAATTATATCAAAGAGCATAACTCATCCTACTAAATGTTTAAGGTTATAACATATAGTTTAGGTATGAAAATTGATTAATTAAAGCGTATAATTGATTAATTTTGTATTATTGAAGCTTGTAATATGTATGATTATAAGGTCTCCTTGCTAGTATATATTAACACTAAAATGATTAACTTAGAGGAAAAAAATATTTAAAGTATTCAAATCATATGTTACTAAGGTTATGAGAATGAGTGAATTCCATATTGCAAGATCAAGTATTTTGTGATTAAATTTTATGCAAACTCATTATATAGGATACTCTCATTAACATGTTTCCATATGGACGATTTGGATCAAATCATTTTGTAACGATTATAAAATAGGTCGTGTCAATAGCAATATCAGGATACGGCAACCAACTTTATTCATATATTGTAGACCATTTTAGGTTATTGTTTGAACACGATGCTGTTGTATGTCAACTATATATTATTCAAGTTGTAATGACCCACTTTTCGAGGGACTCGAGCCACGGATTGTTACTCACTAACGTGGAAATAAGTAAAAATTCGTAAAATTTAAAACACTTCAACATGTGCATGCACTTATTAAAATAGTAATGAAAATTTTGCTTTTACAAAAGACAAAAAGGAGAACACTAAAATACACCACTATAAAATCAAACTATTTCAAATTCATCAAATACAAGATTTGAAAGACAAACTCTAGGCTTAAGTGTGATGAGACTATCTATAGCCGACAATCCACGTGTGCCTTCACTTCGACCGCTACATCAATCTCTATATGAAAAGAAAGTTGAAGTAACAGGGTTGAGTATATAAATATAAAATATACTCAGTAACCAGCTTGCTGATAGTTCATAGTTCGATATCGAATTTTATTAATCTTGGTTAATTCGTTCAGTGTCTTATTCTCATTTTGGAGTTCATTCCCCAATATAGGCATTTCCTACCCTACACTCTTGGTTTACTCATTCTATTTTCTTGGTTCTTGGTTTTATCTCGACCTCCGACCTTTGAAATATTCTTAAGTTCTATAGGTATCTTGGTTAGTCGTTTCTGCTAATCTCTCTCATCATCATATCTCTAAGTCTTTAAGGCGTGACACTCAGTATAAATCTCATAGGGTTCATGCATGCTAAGGCTCAACCAACTATAAGGTGCAATTATGGACCCTTGCTGCTCGTGTCTGGTTCACCAAAAGAAACCTAACTAGCAAACTTCCTTATAATCCCTACAAGGAACAAATCATAAAACATCATATGCCAGTTCTATGGTTATCCCAAGCCTTGACAATCGAGTTAGTTTACGATCAGGGGCTAGTTGGCGAACCTCTATCGTCCCTGTATAACTGCATAACTCACATACATGAACAATAATCACAAGCAACTCTTAAGGTACAATTGTGGACTACTGTCGCTCATGGAAGACTCACTACACAAAACTAACTGGAAAACTTTACCGTAGTTCCCATAGGGTACACTCATAACTTCCCAGTCGACATGTGGCACGTGCAGACTTGAGTCAGGTCAATCAATTTAGGTTAGCCCACTGGCGTTTTGATGCGTGGCGTGCTCTCGTCCAGACACATTTCCTTTTTCTATGGTTGACACATGTCACGCCCGATGATTGCCGCATTATTCCACTCCATGCTTGACACATGTCAACATGCAGTTTGTCTTCTATGGTTAGATTTCCAAATTTTCGTGATTTCAATGTTCTTTCCTACTTATTTTGAATTAACATGATTCTTTCACGAGAGTTATATAGTTCTAATCGTACTTTTCAAAGGTATTTTACTTTTAATTAATCATCAACTTCGACGTTGGTTAAAAATTTTGTTCATACCGTTCTCCATGGCTTGTCAAAACTTTAGCTTTTGGTTCATTTCAACTCAAACTTTCTTTTGAGAAGTTGTGCGAAAAACTCTTATGAAAATCATATTAAATTTTCTTAACCTAATTCCTTAAAAATCTAACCGATCTAGAGAAATATCAAAATTAAAATCTGGAGAACTTACCTATCGGTTCTTGCTCATTTATGGATGGTTTTAGACGATCTAAGAGTCTATAATACTTCTCCTAGAACATCTGAGCAAATTTTATGAAAGAACCTTGGCTGGACTCGAACTTGAGACACTGGTCAGAGCGGGTTTTAGGTTCCTCACTCTTATTCTAAAATCTATGTACTTTTAATTTTACAAAATGATCTTTTAGATTTTTTTTTTTAATTTAAGTTAAATTTCAAATTGTTATCTTTTTAGTAATGATTGCAATGAGTTTGTGTATGAAAAGTCGGGTTGTCACAGTTGGAAGTTTTTTTTCTTTTTCTCCTAAATAACTCTTGATTATCCTCATTAACAATATTAGATTAACGTGGGTACGAAATTGACCAAAATATCCTTCTAGTTGACTTGGACCATTTCTTTCTCGATTTTCATTTTTTTATATATATTTTTCTCAAATTTCTAGGAATTTTATAAGTATTTCTCTTCTGTACCAACTTGAAATTTAGTCGCTAAGACCCTTAATAAAATTTTAAAAAAGAATTGAGAAATTAATTTTTGTCGGAAGTTAGTGTTAGAGTTTGTGAATGTCTAGTCATGATCTAACTTATATAAGACGTGTTACCATTAAATAGAAAACTATAGGATATGTATTATTACTTGTTTCTCTTTCCTTTTGTTTTTCTCTCTTATATACTATATCTTAGGACGGATAAATATTTATAAAAAAAAAAATTGAAATTATATTTTTTTTTGGCCCAAATAATTTGAGTTTACTTACTATGATTTATAAAAACAATTCTTAAATCATATAATATATAAAATGTAGCAGATATAAAATATAAATACTAGTCCATCTAAATATACTCCAATTAATTAAAGAAAATATTATAAACCCACATTATAAGGGCTAACTTGGTAATTTAACTTGGTCAATGGTGATTCAACCAAGTAGGGCTAACTGCTAAGGTTAACACGTTTTCAAAGTCTCTACCCTTGAATTTTGACTTTGATTTTGACTTCTCAAATTTAATAAAAAAATATTTTATTATTATAATTATTGTTGCTATTAAAATTTGAAAAAATTAAGGTTGGTTCACATCAGGTCAACCACAAAATTCATTTGTTATATTTGGTTAAAAAATTTCTAATTAATTCCTTGTGTATGAAAATTTTCAATTGGTTGAATTTTGACATTTCTTTAGTCAATTTAAATCCGACACAATCCAATCCTACTTTTGAAATTATTATAAAAATAAAAAATATTTAACATTAAATAATAATAATAATAATAATAAATAAATAAATATTCAAAGGTTACCCTAATGATTAACCCTTCTCTAAAATTTAAAAAAATACAAATTTAAAAAAATGAAAAAACTAAAATAGGAATTGTCATCTTTCTTATTTATTTTTTTCCGTCTCTTATCTATTTAGAGCCAAAGTTACCATAATGTGCCGTCATGTCAAAATTAGCTATGTGGTTGTGCATAAACTACGAGTTTTTCTCGATTTGGAGCACGAAATTCGATTCATTATCTATCTATTATCTTAATTTATAAAAACTTAATAGTGAGGTCATAAATATACGAGTAATTTTGGATCTAACCCAAATAAAGACTAATGTTTGGACAAATAAATGTCAAAAAAAGGCTTCCATCAATGCAGGTGTGTACACATGAATAAATATATACTTTTTATACGACAAAAGCAAACAACCGTATATTTCACGTGCACAAATATTAGAAAGGAATGTTAGTTATTATTATTATTATTATTTATTTTGTTGGTCGAAAAATAATAATTAAAATAATAAAATGGTGCGATAATTTAATAATTTTTTTTGCTTTAAAAAATGTAAAAGGAATATGAGGGTGTCACATGCGATTGCAAATAACATTTAATATATTGCTATTATTTATATTGTTATATGAAAACGTGGGACTAAAATATAAATTAACACAAAAATAGTGGTTCCCATTTGAAATTTCCTACTTAACTTCCCGCTATACAATAATAATAATAAAATAATCAACGTGTCGTTGCAACTTACCACTTCTATCCACTCTTATTTTCTGGGTGTTATACTGTATACTTATTACTCGTTTCTAAGAATGAACTATTCCAAAAATTAATACAGATTTTTTTCGTCTATATTTTGTCTTACCCCAAGCAAAACAGGCTTAATTTTGTAGTTTTTATGAATGAGTTACCGAAAAAGAATGTATACATTATTGGTGTATGTAATAACTTTCAATTATTTTAGGTCTTTCTTAACCTTCATTTTTGCAAGATTACTCTCATTTGGATGTAGTCTCAGTTCATTCATGTAACTCTCCTTTACTCAGTGTCACATTGTTCATTTCACTCAATATCATTGTCTTATATCCAATGATATAGAATTGTTAGTCACGCTGATATTCAGTGAATCAAAGTTGTGGCAATATAAATAGGGAAGAAATTAATAAAATGATTATTTTTGAAAAGTTAAATCAAATTCTAATAAACTTTTAGCCTTAAATAATAATGCCCAAATGAAAATATAAGCTTCACAAATAACTCAATTAGAATTAGTGATGGTAGTCTCGAAAATATTAATGTTTTGATATTCAAAATTTGTCAGATTATTATTCATTTAGTCATTAATTGCAATCACAGTCACAGTCACCGTCACTTCTATGTTATACTATATCATATTGTAATTTTTTATTTGTATTAGTGAATCACGAATGTAATAGGGCATAAAATAAGATGGAATGTTTTAGTTCGTGATTGTTATTAATTATCCTCTTAAGGATCGATAGTTCAATCCCCCGACGTAAAAGAAAAAGGGGAGAAAAATTTACATAAGCATAGGGATACAAAATCCATTAGGCAAGGCAAGGCAAGGCAAGGCAAGGCAAACATGTTGCATATGAGTAGTGGTAGGGATTTGTGAAGTTTAGCATCGTGGCATAGCGGGCGAGTCCGTTCTAGGGCGCTTGACGCTGAATAGGGGCGGAGGGGAATCAGGGGAAGTGCGCTTAGGGTGACAGCAGCCTATGCCAATGAGCGCCTCCGCGGAACCAATTATGTGAGGAAAGTTGAGCTTGGCCTTGGCTCCCCGCATCTGAAAAGCAGCTCGATCGTAAGCCAAAGCAGCCTCTTCAGCGGTCTGGTATGTCCCCAGCCATATGCGAGCCCCTTTTCTATTGGGGTCTCTTATCTCTGCTGCGTACTTCCCCCATGGCCTCCTCCTCACTCCTCTGAACTGCAGCCCTCTAATCGAACTCCCCTTCCCGGGAGCCTCGATATCCATAACCCCATCACTACTCGTCAAACTCGAAGTATTTTTTCCTAATCCTCCAACCGAATCCAACTCGTCCTCCAAAAGATGTCGCCGAATCCACTCCAACAAAAACACCTCCGACGACGGCGACCCTTGTGAGCAATTGCTGTTACTCGACATCCTTGGTTCTCTCAGTCTACTAATTTCAACCACACTCACTATTCATATCCATGTCTTTATATATCATTCAGTTCAACGCAACGTCTACTTCTTTGAAACTTCCAAATCACCACGTGTTCGTGCTTCATATTCTATTATATTATTGTGTGAGAATTTGTATAATTTAAATGCCAACAAAATTGGTATTCTTAAATACTTTATATGGGGAAAGTTTGAATGTATTTTTTAATTTGAAAATTTTAATATAATATTTATGGTTATGTCAGATTCTGTAAGAAAAAGGTTTAAAAAATGGTAGCACTATGAAAAAGGTGCACAAAACCATGGCCACAACATTGAAAACGTGTGTTTAAAATATTTTATATGTAATGGTCAGTTCTCACTTGAACGTTCATGGTTACTTCTACTTCTCCTTTCTTATTTTATATATATATATATATATATACACACATATATCTACCACCACCCTATCGTATCTGTTTCTAACATAAAAGTCTTCAATGTCACAATTTAGTGCAACTTATTTTAGTTTGAATTAGTTATGGAATATATAATATTCGTAATCTTGAAGAATATATTAGTTAGGAAATATATTTTAGATATTCGTATCCGTTGAATTTGAATAGTAGTATATTTTATTTTATTATCAGGATTTAGTTAGTTTATATTTTGTTTGTAGATATTATTTAGTATCTTGTATCCTATTTAAAGGTTGTGAATATCAATGAAGATTAAACATTCGATCCCAATTCTTTTTCTAATTCTTAAATCTGTATTCTTTCGTTGAGTAATAATATTTTCATATCTATGCACACTTTTGAGTGGTAGATATTGCGTCAGTTGGTATCAGAGCCAAGTTGGTACAGTTTGATATTATTATTCAACGAGATGAATAGTGAGAGTGCTTCTATGGGTGTAACTATGGAAAAGCTGGTTGGCAATAACTATAGTTATTGGAAGTTATGCATGGAAGCTTATCTACAAGGGCAAGATTTGTGGGATTTAATTGAAGGTGATGACACAGAAATTCCAGTCGATACTCCACAGAATGCAAAATTACGCCAACAATGGAAGATCAAATGCGGAAAAGCCTTGTTTACCTTGCGGACTTTGATTAGCAAGGAGTATATTGATCATGTTCGTGATTTAAAGTCACCAAAGCAAGTATGGGATACACTTCAAAAGTTGTTCACTAAGAAAAATACCGCTCGACTGCAATTTCTAAAGAATGAACTAGCTAGGGTAACTCAAGGTAATTTTTCTTTTGAAGAATAATTTTTGAAAGTGAAAAATCTGTGTTCTGAAATTTCAGAATTAGATGCTGAGGAGCCAGTGAGTGATGCCCGATTACGTCGTTATCTTATTCGTGGATTACGAAAAGAGTTTATGCCCTTTGTTTCCTCAATACAAGGGTGGGCAAATCAGCCTACAGTTATTGAACTGGAGAATCTTCTTTCCAATCAGGAAGCATTGATTAAGCAAATGACTAGCAGCAACGAATTTTCCCCAAAGTTAGAAGGTGTGTTGTATGTCAAAGATCAAAGGAGACAGAATTTTTACTCAAAGCCTTCATCAAGCAATGGGAATCAATTCAGAAGTGACGAGTCGTCAAAGAAGCCATTTAAAGCTTGTTATAGGTGTGGAAAATCAGGCCATTTTAAACGAGAATGTGAGGTGAAAGTGGTGTGTCATCGTTGCGGAAAGCCAGGCCATATTAAACCAAATTGTCGAGTCAAGATGCAGGAATCAGAAGCAAATGCGGTACATGAAAGAAAAAGTTCTTCAGATCCAATTTGGGAATATTGCTTAACCACTGAGGTTCTTGACCAGCCAACAAACGTGACTTCAGCCGTATATCAAGATGATGTCTCTACAGGTGATCAAAATTCTAATTCCACTACTTACGCTTCTGAGTTTGATTCTCTCCAAATTTCGCATCTGGACTCTCTCTTTTTCTCCGATGTCAATTCTATTGCCCCTGATGACCCTTCTGTTTACTCCACAGCCTTGGATTTGAGATTCGACGAAAATGAAGTTGTCGAGCTAACGTTTGACAATCTTGACGGTCTTTACCTCCCCTCTGAGGCTGACGATTTCCTCATCTTGGAGAATTTAGATCAAACTACCAATTCGCAGGATTCGGCTACTGATGCTCCGCCCCAGCCTGACCCAGAAATAGTTACACTGCTTGATGATGATGATTTATCACGATTTGGTTGTGATGTTGAGGACTTGGAGGAGGATTTCGTAGTTCAGGCAAATTTGTGTGAAGAAGGGGATGATGGTTCAACGGATAATAAGTTTAGTGTGGCTAAGGATTTTGAGAAGGCGACAGGAAGCCAGAATATTGTTAATAACAAATCTTTTGGCGACGACATTTTTTAGGATGCAGATGTTGACCGTGTGGAAGATAATGTTGATAAGCCACGAACTCGGCAGCTTTTGGTTGATCGATTTGACACCCTATTAAGTCAGGACTATGCATCTAGTGACAATGGTGATCGTGCTTATGATGAGCATGATGGTTGGGTAGCGGAAGAAGATGAGTCCCTTGCTCAGAAGCTCAAGCATGCCCTTGGTGATCATAGTAAGGATGCCTTGGACCTTGACCAAGGATATAAAGCTCCTGCAAATATATTGAGTGGTAAAAAAGGATCAGAAGATCAAGAGTTTTTGCAGTCTGCCAGTGATGTAATTCACCGGAGTATGGAGTATGCTGAGTCTGCACAAGTTGAGATGAATTATTACTCTTTGTCATTAGAATTGGAGCAGTCAAAGGCTCAGATTCAATCATTGGAGGGTCATATCAGTAATTTGGATCCTGCCGTTAAGGCCTTGGAAGAGACCATATTCATGAAACCAATGCTGATGCTCACTGTGATTTAGCCTCCGCTTGGCATGCAATGGGGGAAGATGAGCGAGCAATTGAGGTGTTTCAGAAGGCAATCGACTTGAAGCTTGGCCATGTAGATGCTTTGTATATTTTGGGTGGACTTTACGTGGACTCAAATGGTGAAGGAGCTCTTATAGTTGTTGAAGCCTCAAAGTTTAAGACCATTGGAGAGAAGACTGTTTTGAGACCGGAACTGTCAAATGCTCTCAAAATTAGATCTTTTCAGAAGATTACCCGATTGAATCGCTGTGATGTGGAACTTATTAAGAAGGAAATCATTGAACATGATGTGTCAATATCTTATTCAGGTGGTGGCATGCCTAAGAAGTCCATACGCAAGCCTAGCTGGAAGAAATTTTTCGTAGATTATTTTGTTCAAGAGAAAGTGTTAACGCAGGATGTTGAATTGCAGGAAATACATACTAATGAGCAAGTTGCAGACATATTTACTAAGACACTTGCCAGAGTGAAGTTTGAAGTTTTTCGTAAAGGCTCTCGAAGTTATTGAGAAATAAGCTTGCACTAAGGGAGGCTGTCACAATTTAGTGCAACTTATTTTAGTTTGAATTAGTTATGGAATATATAATATTCGTAATCTTGAAGAATATATTAGTTAGGAAATATATCTTAGATATTCGTATCCGTTGAATTTAAATAGTACTATATTTTATTTTATTATCAGGATTTAGTTAGTTTATATTTTCTTTGTAGATATTATTTAGTATCTTGTATCCTATTTAAAAGTTGTGAATATAAATGAAGATTGAACATTCGATCCCAATTCTTTTTCTAATTCTTAAATCTGTATTTTTTCGTTGAGTAATAATATTTTCATATCTATGCACACTTTTGAGTGGTAGATATTGCGTCATTCAAAAAGTATTTTGTCGGTATAAAAATAATTTTTACATAGATTTCATTATAGAATAAAAAATTTACATTTATATCGAAAATATATACCAAGTGAAGAGATACATTTATTAAAGGATGAAATCAATTCATATGTACCTGTTTTCTTTATTATTAGAACAGACAGAATTTTATTGGGTTAATTGGGGGCCACACCATAGATTTTTATCCTATACTCTTGTACAAAAAAGACATATTAAGATAAATAATTCCAACACTCCTTAGATTTATTTATGGCACTCAAGGAGCCGGATGAGGTGAAAATCTCATGTACGCGATGAGAAGAGTGATGTTATTACCGACTATGAGAGCGGTAAAAATCCATTAGCTAACTCGGCTACCGTCCTTAATCGTGTCTAAATTTAGTAAAAAATAAATAAGTTTATATTTATAAAATATTATTAAATTTATTAAAATATTTTACTTTTTCTAATAAAAATTATAGTAAAAAATGGACATTAAACAATTATTATATATATATAAATAATTGAATTTTTTTTTTAATGGGTAATCTCCACTCCAGATCTTTAATAGGAACTATGACAAAGGTATTAGTTTTTGTGCCTTTTTGTTATGCAAAGGTGTAGCTGCGTTGATCACAATCATACTTTTTTTTTTTTTTCAACGGACTTTGTGATTGTGTTGTACTCACTCTCAATACGAAGTGAGTCGAGTCAATTTATGATCGGGAACCGTATTCTCAATCTATAAGGGATTGCCTTGCACAGACGACAGTAATTAGCAGTGGTGAGTGGTGATGGTTGATGAAAAAGAGGGAGACTTTGGTCATGAATTGCAATTTACTGCAGTGTACCAAAGGGAAGATCTGATGAGAATAGCATCATGGTTCAGACTTGTTCATATCAGATAGCGTGCAATACGTGGATTCTTTCAGAAACTCAATTTATCAAACGTACCAATTCTAGGAGTGGAATATCTATCTAACTATGAGGCGGATTCAATATTGGAAGAACGAACAACACAGACCATCTTGTGGCCAATTACTTTTAGACGCCACCAAACCATCCTGCTTATCCGAGATTTAAAAGAACTCGAAGTCAAGATATTGACCACCGGACTTCACAACATCTGTACCTACCCTCCTCTTACTGCCGCTGCCGACGCCGACGCCGATGCCGCCGCCTCCGCCAACCCCTGTTGTGTCAGCTACCCCAAACTTAGGCAGTTCGGCCTCCATTGGTCTAGGCACTTCTGGGGGCGTGCTGCATCGAATCAAAGCCCAATTCACACCTTCAAAGAAAGGATGTTGCTTGATCTCAGTTGCACCCCTCTTGACCCCAAGTCGATGCTGTGGCTCCTTCACGAGTAAACCTCTTATAAGGTCTCGGCTAGCATAACTAGTTGCTGGAGACTCTGGGAACTTCAGCTGCTGCCCTACTACATTGAATAGTGTGGCTCTGTTCCCTGATCCCTTGAATGGGGTTTTTCCATACAAGAGTTCATGCAAGAAAATGCCAAAAGTCCACCAATCAACAGCACTTCCATGACCCTCTCCTTTAATGATTTCAGGGGCTAGGTACTCGTGGGTGCCAACAAAAGACATGGATCGGGCAGCAGTAGGCTCTGCTACCAGCTCGGGAAGAGCACTAGATTGCAACCCCAGCTCACTTCGAGGCTTGGGACTTTTCTTTTTGCTTTTCTGAGGGAAGAGTCGAGGAAGAAAGCATGAAGGTTGGATGCAAACTGATGAGGGCTCAATACAGGCAGGCTGGACACAAAATCCTCGTTTAGATGGATCGGAATCGTATGAGGTTCGTATCAGGGTGGGTGACACTGCACATCTTAGTGAAAGGTCGAAATCTGAGAGCATTATGTGGCCATCATCACGAACCAGTACATTCTCTGGTTTCAAGTCCCTATAGACAACACCAAGCATGTGTAGATATTCGAGTGCCAGTAGAACCTCTGCTGCATAAAACCTGCAAATACAAGAACAACTTGCATAAGGACACATTGACCTCAGTTGGACGGACACAACAGAGGTAACAAATGAATTTTGCTTAAAGTTCTCTCCTTTTAAAGTTACTATTTCAATAGGAAACGAATTTTTCAGTAGAAGAACAAAATGAAGACAGCCTAAAGGCCATGGGGGCAAGGAAACCCCACGCTTCAAAGGAAGGTTAAACAAATAGCTACCAATCTAAGTGGATAACAAAAGAAGTGTAAACAGAAGCATTGCTTCTACTAAAAATAAAGGAAGCAAGCAGAGCAGATCTATCGAAATGGAAAGAAAAAAAAAAAAAAAATACACTATGAAATTGTAGTAAATTATTGTTATATCCACACAGAAATTCGATTTAGCAATGACATCGTTGGGAAATTAGGGAGCTGTAACCTGTAAGTGGACATTGACGCAGAGAATGGAGGTGTCTTTGTGTTGACGATTGTTGGGAGGGAGTTCCACATCGGCTAACTAAGGGAATGATGATGGGTTTAATAAGTAAGGAATACGTTTTCATTGGTATGAGGTATTTTGGGGAAACCAAAAGCAAAACCACGAGCCTATGTTCGAAGTGGACAATATCATACTATTGTGAAGGTTGTGATTCCTAACATGGTATCATAGTAATACCCTTAACTTAGCCATGTCAATAGAATCCTCAAATGTCGAACAAAGAAGTTGTGAGTCTCGAACGTGTAGTCAAAAGTGACTCGAGTATCAAACAAAGTACACCCTTTGTCCGAGGACTCTAGAGAAAGGAGTCGAGCCTCAATTAAGAGGAGGTTGTACGGGGGCTACATAGACCTTAGGGGAGGCTCTATGGTGTACTTTATTCGAGAGGAGAATTGTTGGGAGGAAGTCCCACATCAGCACGTTAAGGGACTGATCATGGGTTTATAAGTAAGGAATACATCTCAATTGGTATGAGGCCTTCTAAGGAAACCAAAAACAAAACCATGAGAAAGCATCACTCAAAGTGGACAATATCATACTATTGTGGAGGTCCGTGGTTCCTAAGAGTCTCTACATTCAGGTTGAGTAACGAGGATAGAAGAAAACACACACACACACACAAAAGAAGAAATAGAAGAAGAACAGTAGGACGAGTTTTTCAAAAAAAAAAAAAAAAAAAAAAAGAGGAAAACACATACAAAAAGGAAGGAGTGAGGGAAGGAGAGGAAACAGTATCTTTCATTTGAAAAATGAGGAAATACAAAAGAAAGAGAAGTCCTAAAATTTATTGAAAGCATTTGAGGTACATGGCAGCAAGGCTACCCGTCGTGATATTAAACAGCTTTCACTGCAACTTTCAACTATTGGGGTTGGGCGTGAGAAACTTGATGAAGCCACTCAAATTCTTGGTGAAAAACATCCATGTCATAATAAAAGAACGTTCACCATCAAATATAACATGAACAATTAGTTTATATATGGATATGGACCTATTCATTGCACTGGAGTGTCCTCAAAGTTTTCAGTTTAAAGAGAATCCAGGAATGATCAATTATCTAGATACCCAAAGAATGCAACAGACGTGTTTTTGAATCAGATGTGAGCGTGCAGGACCTCTCCAAACTCCAATGATAAGAAATATAAAACTGACCGAAGGAAAAACAAATGGAAAGAAAAAAAAAAACAGGGGCTTATTGTATTTTCTTCATTAAAGTATTTATTGTACCTTGCAGCATACTCAGAGAAGTGTTTCCCTGGCTGTCGTTGCCTCAAAGTGTGCAGGTCTCCTCCTGGACAATACTCCATTACTAGACAGCAAAACCTGTCAGTCTCGAAGTGGGTGTACAAAGTCGGCAGAAATGGATGGTCAAGTAATTGTAAGATCTCCCTTTCTGTCTGAGCTCTCGTTAACTTCTTCCTGATAGCAAGCGATGCCTTGTCCATTACTTTCATTGCAAAATGACAACGAGTCCCACTTAGCTCTGACAGATAAACACTACCAATATCACCACAACCAAGTCTTTTCAGAAGCTTAAAATGGCTCATGCCTAATATTCCATCTCTAGCTCGAATAGCAAGAATGGCTTTCCATCTAGGATCGTTTCCTTTGTGGGGTTTATTAGCACTTCCTGTAATGTTACTCCAACTACTATCATCACTAAGACCACTGCTATCACTAGCACGACTAATACTTGTTTTTGCACTCTCAAGAGAGTCCCCTCTAATGCTTCCTTTTGTACTTTCACAGTTTCTCTCAATACTAACCATTCCATCACTTCGATATGCGCTACCACAACTATTAACCACGCTCATAGCTGTGACAACTCCACTGCTATCAATGCTACTGTGTGGACTTACATTCCCACTTGGGGGCAAAGAAGCATCCCAAACACATTCTTTCTCCTCCGAGTCTGGGGGAAGGAGGGATGTTTCTGTATTTTGTGATGCACGAGGAATTGAAACGGGGGAAGATAAAACACCCAAGTCATGTGGTTCATCAACTAAGCTTTCTGCAGGGGAGAGAACAGCTGGGCTTGGTTTCTTGGCTGGAACCCTGATTGAAAGATCCTCAAGAAAAGGGCCCTTCACTGAAAAACTCTTCATCAAGCACCGGGCATCCGGTTTATTCTGCCCTATGGGTACATAAACTGTTCTCATAAGATCCATATCCACAGGCTCTGGTGGGTGGCTAGCCCCAGAGAAGGAACTTGGACCACCTTCCTCAATTAAATTTCTACTACCCTTTAATGTGGCATCACGCTTAGGTTCTTCCTGCCCCAAAAAAGAGGATTTCCCCTTCATTGTCCGTATAGGTACAGTAAATTCTAGATCTTGATATCCTTGTCCAATAGATCTTCCTACTTCTCTTACCTTAGCTGAGTGCATGTTCGACCAATGGCCAGCTTGCTTGGCTGAGGCCATGTGTGTTTTTGGTATATCATCCAAAACACAAAATTTTCCCGGACGTAGCTTTGATTCTGGAAGCATCTCTATGGGCAGTAATAATGGAAGTGCTTTTGATTCTGGAATCCTCTCCATGTCCAGTGACTTGTGTCATCACATAGAGAAACTTCCAAGTGAAAAAGATCTGCACATATGATTTTAGTTCAGTTAATCCTATCTTCAACAGGTAACATACGAATCAATATATCCTTATTTAGTCTTCCATGCTTCCTTAAATATCAGTGAAATGAGTATCCCACAAGAAGTAAGGACAAGCAGTTAAAGATGCCAAGAAGTTTCTTATTATATACACAAGAAGGCCCCAAACGTAATGGAAACAGAGATCCGCAAGAACTCAAACTTATCCGAATAACCTGACGCAATCGGAAAAATAGCTTAGCTCAGGGTTAGTGACACAACCCTGTCCTTGGAGCATAAGAAATTACAAAACCCAATTCGAATTTCTTGGTTATGCAGACAAAAACGGGAAGCTCAGGAAATAAGCAGAAGTGAAACTCCAACATTGATATAGTTAAAAGGGTTTTATAAACGGTTCCTTTTAATCACATTGCTACAATATATGCTTTGTTTCCTGGCATTGCAAGCTCGGAAATAGAGTAGAAAAGCGAGGGCAAACTTAAAATGAACTGAAAGCAACGCAAGAAGGAAAATAAAGAGATCTGAAAGAGGTAATGAGCAAGAAAACAGGAACCACCTGGTGAGACGATATTGTAGGAGAAGAGCAGAGCAGTATGCAGGGTTTGTGCAATTCGACGACGGTAGAGTCCTGGAAGGTTGAGTCAGAGAGAGACGGTGCGGCGGAGCGAAGTGTGAGTGACCCAGAGAAAGGATCTGGAGAAGGAGCTAATAGAAGGAATGGTAAAACAAAGAATGAGAGCAGAATCCGGAAAATACTTTTGCTTTGCTTTGGGCGGAAAGAAAATGACTGAAAGAGAAGGGAGGGAGGTGTGGAGCCCACGGTTGTCCCTCTTTTCAAATATGTAGGGACGCTCCACTCCGCCTCCCCTCCGCTGCGCCTACACTTTTGGTGGATGGGCTAGGCACTCACTCAGGACAGCGGCAGTGAGTAAAAGCGTTAAGGAGGCTTAGTTTGAAGGGACTGGCGAACTGCTCACTGCCACACCAGTTGAGTAAGACTTAACAATTTTACCTTTCCTTCAATAATCAATCACCACATCTTAATCAACTGAGAGCTACCCAACAAAATTTGTTGTTATTATAAGGTATATGCCATTGAATTATATAAAATCTTGTCCCTTTCCTTCATGCTTTTGTGTCTAAATAGGATGAAACCCCATACACTGTTCTGTCACAGTCCCAAAACATTTAGAACTTGCTGAGATCAAGCAGAAAATGGGCTTTTCTAAACGGGTTTTTGCCATATTTTAGCTTAGTAGATATTGTCATCTTTGAACTTTTACTCAAAGTTATTAAAACACGTCATTTAGAGAGAGATTTTTCACACTCCCATAAAAGGGTATTTCGTTCTCCTCCCTAACTGACCTGAAATCTCACGACACGGGTCTCTTTGTTTATGTGGGTTTGAAAAATCTTAGCATGTGACATAAGATATTAGAAAAGAGGAAAAGAAAAGTAAGATGAGGGAGCAATAATGATGAGTGGTACAGGAAATGGAAATGGAAATGGAAATGAAGTTGAACCATACAAAGCGGGCATGTGAAAAGAGGACCTTAAACCAGCAACGCCAATACAAAGGAGAAGGAGAGAAGATTCTAGTTTCATTGGGAATCGCACAGCATTGAATAAATGTTTCAACAAAATACTTGATTTCTGCATATTAATAATCAAAACACATCAAAAAAGTAAGTTGGAAGCATTTGGTCAAAGCGGCCACTCCCCCCCCCCCCCCCCAGTGGGTATCAAACTTTTGTCATTTTGACTCCCCCACCTCCAGCCCTGCCCAGCCACTGCTACTCACCACAATCCTTCCTTGTTATCTAGTTTAGTTCTAGAGCCATGGATTAATGAACTGGAATATACCTTTCATGGTGTGCAATCAAGATGGCATGTGAGAGGTGTAATTCCTAGGAAAGCAAAACACTTAGTGATTAAAATGATTAGGTTGTTAATATTTAAACTACTCATATCATAAGCCACGCCAATGAGGGGAATATAAAAGGAAAATAAAGAGAGAAAGGATTTAAAATTTGTATTCTTTTTGTGTACTGTGTGGGGCCAACTGGGTTGCTGTTGTTGGTTCTTTTGCTTTTTTGAAAAGGTTAGGAAATTGGGGGTTGAAAGTTTGGGATTTGGGTTATTGGAATTAGGAAAAGAAGAAAGAAGGTATTTAAAGTTGGGTTCTTTCATATTTCTTTTTCTCACTCCCTCTCTGGTATGGTCTGGTCTGGTCTGGTCTGGTCTGGTATGGTCTGGTCCACTGCTAGATGCTTTTTCAGCTGCTGTCTTCTGTGTTCTTCCAAATTTCTAACTTCGCTATCCTACTTGTGCTCTGCTTTTTTCATTTGGGTTAAGCACCTGTTAGTAGTAATGAAAGCCTGCTCTGGGCTTAGAAAAGGATAAGAACCAACCCAATTCCTGAAACTCTCCCACTATCAAATCCAGTCGTCTTGGCCCATCCAACACCCAACAGATTGCATGAGAATAGAGGCAAAATTGACTACATCGACTGTCAACAATTATTGTTGGGCTGGGCTGGGCTGGGCTGGGCTGCAATATGAGCTACGATCCTTCGAGAAATTCACACAATAGTTGGGGGAGCTAATACTCGGTCTTCAGGAACTAATAATAGTAATAAAAGAAAACAACTCCGGCAACCAAGGAAATCAACGGCAGTTCAATGGAAGTAATGAGAGAGGCGGCAACTGTTGTGGACGAAACCATGGGCATGGACGCTGGAATGGAAATAATGGAAGCAATCATTGCCACAGGTATGTAATAATGGAAGCAACCGTGGGCATGAACTAGATTCGTTATTTAATATTTGGTACATGTATAACACTAAGGATGTTCCAACAAACCCATATAAAGACTATCTATGTTGTAGTATCAGAGTCAAAGATGACAAGTTTTGAGAAGATGTTATTGGGCGGTGTACTGCTACCATGTTTGGTGAAGTCGAACTACAATAACTGGAGCATTCAGATGCGAGCCTTGCTTGGGCCAAGATGTATGGAACGTGGTTGAGGACGATTACATCAAACTAGAGGAAATTGAAGACATGACAGTAAATGACATCAAGATGTAGAAACAAGCACAAATGAAGGACAAAACCACGGTGTATATATTATTTGAAGCACTTGATGAGTCAAAATTTTGAAAAGATAGCAAGCCTAATATCTACTAAAGAGGCATGAGACACGTTAGCAAAAGTCCTTAAGTGGGCCAATCAAGTAAAGCAAGTACGACTCCATACACTATGGGTGAATTGTATGCGATGAAGATGAAGTTGGAAGACATATCCGACTACAGCACAAGTGTACAAATCGTGGTGAATCAACTCAGAGCAACGATGAAACTCTCAAGGAGACGCTAGTTGTGGAGAAAATTTTGCTGTCATTAACCGGCAATTTTGAGAATGTTGTGTGCGTCATCGAGAAGTCGAAGATCAAAGATGGAAGGGTGTTTTACACGCAAAAATCTCATTTAGTGGGCGTGGCCGTGGAGGTCTAAACAACGATCATGGTACTAGAGGTTGTAATTGAGGTAAATCTACTAGAAGAAGTGGTAGTCGAGTCAACAAAATTATCGAGGAATAGGACGTGGTTGTGGAACAGGCGGGCAATTAAATAATTCGATTTCCTCCATATAGTATAACTGTCATCAACGACGTCTCATACATCTTGTGCCCCGAGCAAAGCTCGCATCTGAATGTTGTAGTTGTTATAGTTGGACTCACCATACATGACAACAGTACACCACCCAACGAGATTCTTATATACCTTTCATATGCCACTTAAAATTTGGTGGGATAATTTTTTCTATCTACTCTTCAGTGTGCTAATTCTAATACTACCACGGTACCTTTGAGCTCATTTTTGTAGTGGGAGGGAGTCCCATATTGGCTAATTAAAAGAATAATTATGAGTTTATGAATAAGGAATACATCTCTATTGGTATGAGACATTTTGAGGAAACTAAAAGTAAAGTCACGAGAGTTTATGCTCAAAATGGATAATATAATACCATTATGGAGGTTCGTGATTTCTAACATGGTATCAGAGTCATGCCCTTAACTTAGTAATGTCAATAGAATCCTCAAGTGTCAAACAAAGAGTGTACTTTGTTTGAGAGCTCTAGAGAAAGGAGTCGAGCCTCGATTAAGGGGAGATTGTTCGAGGTCTCCATAGCCTTCAAGTGAGGCTATATAGTGTACTTTGTTGGAGGAGGATTGTTGAGGATTGTTAGGAGGGAGTCCAACCCTGGCTAGATTTTGGGTTTATGAGTAAGAATACATCTCTATTGATACGAGGTCTTTTCAAGAAACGAATAGCAAAGCATAATAGTTTATGCTCAAAATGGACAAATATCATAGCATTGTGAGGTTCGTGATTCCTAATATTTTTCTCCAATTTATTAATTTAAATAAATAAATAAATTAAAAAAAAAAAAAAAAAAGAAACAGAAACAGAGAAGAAGGCAAAGAAGGCGGAGGGGTTCACTTCGAGTACAAGTTACAAGATTCAACCGACGCTTTCTTCGTCTTCTTCTTTTTATTTTGTCCGTTTACCAAATTGAAGGCCGGACCCAACGACCACTGCATCTTCAAATTCTCCAGCTCTCCTTCTACCGGCCCCTCTCTGCTATGGCAGCGGCGGCGGCTGAGCCAATTGAACTGCCTCAACCTCGACACAAGCTCCCAATGGACCTATCTCCAGACTCTGCTTCCTGCTACCCTCCCCAATCATCTTCTTCATCCGCTGACCGCACAGCCGATCCCAACGAGACTTCTTCTCCGCCTGACGGTCTTCACGAGGACCTCGAAATTCAGGTACGTACTGCCACCTCTCTTTTTTTCTTTCTAAATTCGCACCCGTTTCCGATAATTATTCTATTACCTTAATTTTTGGTTGTTGAGAAACGATCGATAAGGGTAATCGCAAATGTGAACTTCCATTTTTTCATATCCGCCATTATCGTTACGATTTCTGTCAATACAAGCTGCAATTATCACCATCTTCATTATCTTCATTTAAGATGGCACTCTCAAAGGTGAATTTTGTAAAATTGACTTCCCTCCATAATTTTGTATGTTGATCTCGGTCACGCCCCTCTTCATCCATTTTTAGGATCTCATCTCTTCTTCATCCCATTCTCACTCTCTTTCTTATTTTGGACTGAATTGTGTTTCTTTCATACCATTTCAACTTTTTCTAGAATCCTTCGAAGACATAGAGAATCTAAGACAAAATTCATCAGATTCGATTTTTTTTTTTTTTTTTTTTTTTTTTCAATTGAAGGGTTTTTCAGTTGACAATTTTAATTTTAATATTTATTTACATAAATGATTTTATTTATTCATTTAATTAAAAAAAATATCGGTAAATTTGTTTATTTATTTATTTATTGATCTCATGCACGAGTTTTGTTGCTGAACATAAACTTAAATTGGAAGAATGGAAGAGAAAGAATATAAGAGGGCAAAATCATCTGCAGAGAATGGGTCTGACAGTGGAGCTAGTCCCATAAATCTTTGGAACAGTCGTTCCATGTCCACGTCGAAGGTGGTTAAAATCAGGTTTTCAGTCTCGTTGTTAATTCGTTCTTTCGATGCATTAGTGTTGTGGATCTTTGGAGTTTACAATGCCCCTAGGACTAGAGGTAGGAGAGAATTTGGGAGGAGCTGGGTGATTTTGTCTGGTCTTTGCAGGCCTTGTTGGTGCGTGGCAGGGAATTTATTGTTCTCGATCTTCTTTGGAGAAGGCCTTGTGAGGAAGGATCACAAGATCTATGAAATTTTTTAATGAGTCCATTGAGGGTTGCTGTCTGGTAGATCCCCCTTGATGAATGAGAAGTTTACTTGATCTAACAGTAGGGCTCGTGGTAGGATTGATAGATTTTGGGTGACTAAGGAGTTGGAGGATATGTAAGTAAAACCCTTTTTCAATTGTCTCAATAACTAAACTAGATCAGAATGAAGAATTCAATGAGTTAGAACATACAAAATTCTGTTGGGTTAATTTGGGGCCACATGATAAATTTTTATCCTATACTAGTCTACAAAAGCAACATATTAAGATAATTATTCCCAACATTCTCCTTAGATTTATTTTGGCGTCTTGAAAAATCGAAGAATTACAAACAAGAGTACAAAAAGAATTAAATTCTGTGAATGAAAAACACAACATCGTTGTTATAAGAATAGGAAACCCTTATGGACACCCTAATATTTTTGCAGAATTTATAGTGAGATAATTAAAGAATAGAGTTTCATTTCACAAAGTAGAATCTACTTCTTAGTTCAAGGTCCCTCTTACTAATTGGAATAAAAAATAGTTGATTTGTTCCATCTAAAATGGGAATGGGTTAGGGTTAGGAATTTATAAGTTCACAGTTCTTCTCCATTGAAAGATCTCCTATTTGGATGATACACATTTTAGTTCAACGAATCTAATTCTAATTGTGTGGTTCCAAAGCAAATCACGAGACAGTTCGTCCCATGAGTGAATGCATGCATATTTGTTCATCATTCAAAAACCTATTTGGAAGAATTTTCCTTTATTCATTATGATTTTCTTTTTTATGAACTTGTTCAATCTATATATAAAATATGCTAAAAGATAAAATTTGATAAAGGCCTATCTTATTTATTAAGACAATACACCTGTTGTTACACTTTCACATCAAAATGAGATCCTATTAAAAAAAAAAAATATAGAGAAATCAAAACCTTGTCCGTTTCCCTCCCTTTCTTGCCAGTATTGAAATCCTCTATTCTACATATTCATCCCCCAAGAATTGAACGAATGATAAGATCGATATTCTCAATCTTTCTTCTTTGAACATATTGATTTGACCCCTTATGTTAATAAAAAGAATGGATTGAGGAATGTTAACAAATTGGTCTACCATAGAAACAAAACTTCGTAAGTTCAGGGACTTGAGAACGGTACAAAAGACGGGGGACTCGGCTGTCTTCCAGAAAGGGATGTCGCTATGTTGAGTGTGAGACAACTGTTAGGGTCTAGAGTGACTTTGAACCATTCACCTTTTATTATGTCCTCGGGGACAGTGAATGGGGTCCTTGTCTGTTTCGTTTTGAAAATATGTGATTGGTCCATCCCTCCTTCAAGGCTTCCTTTCCTTCTTGGTGGAATGTGGATGTTCCTCACAATTGGGAGGGATATTGTGTTATGGGTAAGTTGAGGACCCTTAAAAGGGTGCTCAGTTTGTAGGGGGAGTGTTTGGGAATATCAAATAAAAGAAATAGGAACTTTTAAGTAGGCTAAATATTATTGATGGGCTCGAAGTGGAGGGCCTACTTTCAACATATCTTATAGAGGAAAGGTTTTCTTTAAAAGCAGAGTTCAGATGTGGTCAGGAAAAAAGCTACTAGCTGGAGGCAGAGAGCCAAGGTTAGTTGGGCTGGTGAAGGGGATTGTAATCCAACTTTTTTCCATTGTTCGGTAAACGGTAGAGAAGCAAATTTTTTATCGGTTCTTTGGAGAATGACTGAGGGATGTGGTTAAAGGGGAAAAGGAATTCAAGGAGGAAATTCTCTTTCTTTTTTGGTCTGTACAATCCGGGAGCAAGTAATAGGCCTTTCATTGAAGGGTTTGATTGGTCTCCTTTCTCCAAGACTCTAAAGGTGAATTTTCAAGGCCCTTTTTTCGCTGGGAGAAATAACGAAGGCAGTCTTTGATTGTGATGGGAATAAGACCCCTAGTCCTAATGGGTTCTCTTTCGGTTTTTTTCAAGATAATTGGGCAGGTATGAAGATAATTTGGAGTTGCACTAGATTCATTAAGTATTCGTTTCTTATTAATGGTCATCGTAGTATTAGAGTTTTGAGAGGTCTTAGGCAAGGTGACCCTTTGTTTCCTTTTCTTTTTCTGTTTGTTGTGGATGATCTTAACAGGATGGTTTCCAAAGGTGTTGAAGGAGGGATCCTTGAGGGTTTCGAGCTGGGAGTGGGAAAGGTGTCACTTTCTCATTTTCAATTCGCAGACAAAATAATCTTCTTTTGCTCGGGCAAGGAGGAGTCAGTTATTGTGTTAAACTACATGCTTGGTTTTTGGAGGCTTTGTTGGGGCTTAAGATCAATAGGGGTAAGTTTTAATTGTTGGGTTTAAACTGTGAGCCTGAGAAGTTGGGGCAGTGGGCAATGCTAGTGGGGTATGAGATTGATATCTTCCCTACCTCTTATTTAGGCTTCCCTTTAGGAAGTAATCCTAGAAACCGTTCTTTTTGAAATTCTGTTGTTGACAAGATTAGAAAAAGATTGCTTCTTGAAAACGTTGCTTCTTCTCTAAAGGGGGAGGATAACCCTTAATAGTTCAGTGCTTAACGGAATCCTAGTTTACATCCTTTCCCTTTTTAGTGCCTTGAAGGGTTAGTCAGAGCCTTGAGAGGTTGACACAAGATTTCTATGGGAAGGGGCTGACGAGGAAAGAGTGCATGTAGTGAGTTGGCAGTTAGTGGAGAAACCAGTGAGCCTTCGTGGGTTTGAACTTGGGAATCTTAGGGTTCAAAATAGAGCCCTGTTAGGTAAATTGCTTAGGTGGTTCCCTCTCAAGTCTAGTTCCCTTTTGTGTAGTATCTTTTTGAGTAAATACGGTCCCATTCGTTTGATTGGTTGTTGGGTGGGGTTAAAGGTAATCTTAAAAATCCTTGGAATGAAACGGCCTTGGAGCTTCCTTTTCTCTCTGATTTATTTCTTTGTGTGGTGGGTGATGGGAAGGAAACGTATTTTTGGGAAGACAAGGGGTCGGGGGATTGTCTTGCTTTACGTTTCCTACTTTATATCACTTATCTTCTATGAAAAGTTGTCTTGTGACTAATGTTTTGCCTTTTAATGGGACCTCTTTATTATTTATTTATTTATTTTTATTTTTTTGGGTTTCTTCATGCATTGTCTGATAGGGAGACGACATATCTTTTGACTCTTCTTTCTTTGATTGAAGAGCTCGAGTTCAGGCTTGGGAGGAGGAATTTTCATTGTTGGTGTCTTAGCCTGTCCAAGGGCTTTTCTTATACCTCGTTCTTTAATTGGTTGCTTAATCCTTCTCTTCATTGTGAGTCTATTTCCCCTCATTTGTGGGAACTTAAAGTTCCAAAGAAGCTCGAGTTCTTCACCTAGCAGGTTATCTATGGAAGTGTGAATACTCTTGATAGACTTGTAAGGAAGATGCCTTCATTAGTTGGTTCGTTTGTTGCATTCAATATCGAAAGGTGAGGGAAAACCTAGTCTTGTGGAGGATGCGATTTCATGCAGTCTGTTTGTGATTTTTTCTTCGAGGCAATTGGTTATTGGTGGCCAGGCAAAGATGTTGTAAAGAGTTGATCGAGAAATTCCTCCTCCATTTGCCTTTTCATGAGAAGAGGAGGTTTTTAAAGCAAGCGGGCTTGTGTGCTCTGTTGTGGGATTTTTGAGTGAGAGAAACAATAGAATCTTTTTGGAAGTTGAGAGAGACCCTTTTGAAGTGTGGTCACTGACGAGGTTCAATGTTCTCTTGGGGCATCAATGATACCTTTTTTTTTCTTAAGTACTCTTTATGTAGTCTTACTGGGTTCGAGTCCCCTCCTTCAATGGGACTTCCTTTTGTGGGCTTGTTTTTTTTGTATGTTCTTGTATTCTTTCCTTTTTTTTTAGTGAAAGCTTGTTCTTTTCTTAAAAAAAAAAAAAAAAAAAAAAAAAAAAGAAAAAAGAAGAAAGAAAAAGAAAAAGAAAAAGAAGTTATATTTTGGATGTAAATTTTCACTTTATTTAGATGAGCTTTATCCAATGACGAAACTGTGTGCTCAAAGGCAACTTTATCCTGCTTGTAATTATTAAAAAGTCTATGTTATCAACCTAGGACATTGACAACATTGACATCAACAAACAACTCTTTCTTTATTCTTATAAATCATCTCTTAGAATATATCTGTGCAAATTCGATGACATTATGGTCAACATCTCCTGGACTAAGGCTAGTATCATGTTCCCTCTAAATTTCTCGTCTATCAACCCATTTCCTTTCAAATATACTAAACTTATATTATTTTACACGAGCCCCTGCTCAACCCAGCTGAATGTAGAAACAGTCTAATTGTAAATCTCAAAGTCTCTTCTCTATCTGAAAAATGTCTTGCACCCTATAGTATATAGTATGCTAGGCCTCAATAATACGTAGTGTGCAATTTAACTCTAGAAGACAGTACCAATATCAGTAATGGTGGCTATGGAAAATATTTTCCCAGAGTTCCATCCATCTTGCCTCATAGACAAGCAGAACCAAGTGAAGTCGGAATGGAACACTTTAGAACTGCTTGCTTTAGAGTTCGGCCCTTCATAGTCATGTCATACATTATGTATTATCAAACTCTAGCATATTTTAGAGAGTTAGGAATGCACTTTTTTGCTAGGATACGAAACTGAAATTTTTACATTATGTGCTTTCTGCATTGGTAAGTGGGTTGGTTAGGAGCACATGTAAAAATAAGAGAAATTTGGTGGATTAAAAGGATGGAAAATGACAATAAACAAATACTTCGAAAGGAAAGTGGTTTTGAAGAAATTTTAAACTAGAGTAAGTTGCTTTGCGTGGTCGTGAGATTATTCTTTTATGGGGACCGAGAGAGTTACTTGTCAATGTTGTCCCGTGAACTGATGATAGAAAGCTCTTTACTAATTACACGCAGGTAGCATAGTCTACAAGCGCACAATTTTTTAAAAGAAAGTTCGTACGTATAATGGCTATAATTCTACTTGAAAAATGTACAAGGACAATGAGATTTCTACTAGGCTTTAGGACTGATCCGTGAGTTTTCGTAATGTGTTTGGGATATAGCCTTTGAACAAAATAATTTATTTTTAAATCAAATCACTTGAACTATAAGCACCTTTGGGAAAATTACCAATTTAAAAGTATTTTTAGTAAAGCTTCTGGAGTGTTTTCAATTATTAAAGGTGTCTTTTAATCCTAATTCATAAATAGCACTTCTAAAAAATATGACAAAATAAAAAATTCTTTTTGAAGAAACACTAAGAGATGATTATCCAAAAAATGGCTAAAAAATATTTAGTTGAAAATCTTCAAAATATGTAGTTAGAAAAAAACTTATTTATAGTTACTAGAATTACTTTTGAGTGCTGTGTAACTAAACAAAATTTTTACTTATAGCACTTAGAAATTTCTAGAATTGTTTGGCATTCTAATCCACTTTCGGGAACTTCATTTATTCTCATACCTGTTAATTCTACTGTCATGGTTAGATTCTTGTATGCTTCCCTTATTTTTATATCTGAAGACTTGGAAAGAAATAAATTCTCGTGTGGTTCTTTGATCCTCTTCACTCTAGACATATTCTGATGTATGTAGTCGATAAAAACTGGAAGTAGGAAATATATGAGATCTTTCCTGATGCTTTTATTTTATATAATCTCTGAAGCTTCTTATTTTTTATGCAGTCATCTGCATTATTGAGAAGTGAAGAATATCGGCAGTTATTTCGCCTTCCACCAGACGAAGTAAGTGCTCTAGTCTTGAGAGGAGTTTATTGATTGAAGATGAAGTTGATGATAGGATCATTTGTGTCATGCTAATGGATTCAATTGGAAAAAGAAAGAAAGAAAGAAAGAAAAAAAAAAAAAAAGAAAACAAATAAAAAACAAAGAGAAGAATTATCGCGTTTGACTTAGCAATGGAAACATTGATCAATGGTGATTTTTCGGAGGGATTTCTGAAGTTTTCTTCTAATTTGGAATAAGACAAACAACATATACAGGAAAAAAAATTCAGCTATACTTTGAATTGATCGATTATAAAAGTTTAATGAAGTATTTTCTACATATTTCCACACTTGATGAAGATTTTTTGTGCTTATTTCAATGCTTCCTGTGACCATTTACTATATTTCTAGTTTTTCAAATTATAAACATAGGATAACATACAAATCTACCACATTTATTTGATGGGGCTTTAACTTAGGGGTAAAGATTGCTTCTGCAATGCAAAAAGATAGAAATGCAGCTTTTTTACTTTGTAAATGTCGGAGTATGATTAAATGCTTAAATTACCGTAATTATTAGCTTAAGCTTTTTGGGGTTGACTAGCAGCTTAACATGATATTAGAGCTTGAAATCTTTTAAAGAAGTCTTGTAGCATTGTTTCCTCCCAATTGTTGTTGATAAATGATAATCACTTATTGAGTTGTGCTCTAATTTTCAAGCTCACAAATGAAGGAAACTTGTTGTCATCTTTTTTGCTTGAGTGGTACTTGGGAATAATTTTAATATATTTTTATTGGTATATTTTATGCATTTTTTCTTTAGCGGATTATTCAACGGATATTGCTCCGTCCAAGGATGGGAGAATATGTAGCCTTTTGCAGATTGTTGTACTTGATATTCGAGGATATCTGCTTTATCAAGGATTCCTATGGATATCTTATTGTCTAAAGACTCCATTTCTTTCTTTACTAATAGTAAATTATCTTGCTCATTGCACATGTGCCTTTTATAATTTAGAACTAATTCCCTTATTCAATGGGAATACACAAATATTCCTTAGATTAGGGCTAGGATTTACACAAATATTGCTTAATTAAAGTCATTCTTTCAACACTTTCCCTAAGCTGGAGAGTAGTAGTCGTCCATTCCTAGCTTGGATACTAACTCATGAAAGGTTGAGCTATGAATTCCTTTGTTATTACTTCTGTTAGTTGAAGTCGTGAGGGCACAAAACTAGTGCAAACTATCCCTTCTCCAATTTTTCCTTGATAGATGTCAATCAATTTCAATATTCTTTGTCATATAATCCTGGATAGGATTATGTGCAATTATTGATAGCTGATTTGTTATCACACTACAATTTTATCGGACCTTCTCCCTTAATCTGTAAGTCATCAAGGATTATCTTCAACCATGAGAGCTCATAAGCCCTCGCCCAATAGCTTAGAACTCCAATTCACTAGATGATATAGCCACCATATTTTGTTTTTTTCTCCTCTATGTCACTAAATTACCTTCGAGAAAATTACAATACCTCGTCGTAGATCTTTTGTCCACTATTGATCCAATATTATAGTCAGCGTATGTGTAAGCCTCCACTGAAAGGGAATTGTTATGTTTAAATTAGATTCCTTTTTCTAAGGGCCCTTTTAGGTAATGTAACACTCTATATGTTGCCTAAAGATAATGTTCTCGTAGGTCATGCGTAAATTGGCTAATTACACTTACTGTGGTCGACGTGAGCTTGATATATAAGCCTCCCTAGTTTGGTACATCTCTCTATTCACCGAGTTCTTCTTTGACTCTTCCGGTTACGAATGTGAATCCATAGGTCATGCGTAAATTGGCTAATTACACTTACTGTGGTCGAGGTGAGCTTGATATATAAGCCTCCCTAGTTTGGTACATCTCTCTATTCACCGAGTTCTTCTTTGACTCTTCCGGTTACTAATGTGAATCCATAGGTGTTGATGCAAGCTTACATCTGTTTTTTTCTTGTTTCTGTCAATAAACCCATCACATATTTGTGTTGTGATATGAAAATACCTTGAGCTGAGTGCACTACTTCAATGTCGAGAAAGTACTTTAGCCCTCTAAGTTCTTTAATCTCAAATTCTCTCATCAATTTCCTTGTAAATTAATCTTTTCTTCTTCATTATTGCTAGTGACTATGATGTCATCTACTTACACTAGAAGCACTGTAACCCCCCTTGATTTTGAGTGCTTGATAAGGAGAATGTGATCTCCTTGACTTTGCTTATTCCCACCATCTTTCATTACCTTCCTGAATCTCCAAACCACACCCTTGGTGATTATTTTAGTACATACAGGGCTTTTCTAAGTTTGCACACTTTACCTTTCGAGCTTTCAAATCCTGGAGGAAGGCTCAAAGATTTTCTCATCTAGATCATAGTGAAGGAACACATTCTTCACAACATACTATGAGAGCTGTCTATTTAAGTTGGCAGCCATGTGTGACAATATTCTTATTTTGTTCATCTTTGCAACAGGGAATAGACATCTCCTGATAGTCTATACCACAAATTTGAGTATATCTCGTAACTACTAACCTTGTCTTAAATCTTTCTATGTTTAATCTTGTATTTTATTGTGAAAAGTCATCTGCACCCAACTATAATTTTTCCTTTTGTCCTATCTACAACTTCTCACGTGTTATTCCTTTTTAGTGCATGCATTTCTTCTCTCATAGCATCCTGCCATTCTCCTTTGGATAAAGCTTCAAAAACTGTGTTAAGTATAACAATCAAATTTAGACTCATAATGAAACTCTTGTGTGAAGGGATAGTCTTTCAAGAGTGATAAAGCTTGGTACGGGGTATAATGGTTGTTTGGTGCATTCTCTAGTGGATTTTTAGAGAGCTATGAGTCTATCATCTATCTGTAACTGTGTTGCATCTTCATTTTGAGTTGAGTAAGATGTTTGAATTGTATTGGTTTTGAATGGCTTTCCTTCTAGAATATATCTGAGAGAACAACGAATCTAGCATGGATGTTGAATTGATGGTTCAGTCGGTGACTCTATGGTAGTAGGAGATGTCCCATGATTGGAATTGATAGTAGTTATGGACTCATGATTGAAATCTGTAGTCGGAGTGGACTCAATAGTTGGTCCTATATCCAGATTATTTAGTGTGTCTAAGAGTTTAGCTGTTTCCGAAGGACTCTCTTCAATCACTATGTTCTCTTCCTAAAGAGGTGCCTTAGAAAAGAACGATTTATGTTTGGTGAATGTCACATCAATTGAGATGTAAGAATTCCTCGATGTAGGGCTAAAACATTTGTACCCCTTTTTGGTCGAAGAATACCCTAAAAAGGCACATTTTATTGCTCTCCGATTGAGTTTTCCACTTTGAGTGTTGTCCACATGAATAAAGGTTGTTCACCCAAATATGCGGGACGTGAGGCCATTTGATGTTCGAAAGGAGGATGAAATTGCTTGGGAACTTCCATTAGGCTTAGATTATTTAGGACATGAAAGGAGAGACAATTTATTGTGTAAGTTGCAGTAAGAACAACTTCTCTTCAGTAAGTCTTTGACGTGTTTCCGTGAGTAAGCAAGGCTTGGGTACTGTTCAAAAGGTGTCTATTTTTTCTGTGGGTTACTCCATTTTGCTATGACGTAATATCACATAAGAGTCATGGATGGTGCCTTGAGATAAGAAGTATGACGATAAGGTTTGATTGAAGGAATTTCTAGCATTGTCAATTTGAAATGTTTTGAGACACGTAAGACGTGTTTTAGTGTAAGGGTTTGAGAGATGAATTAGTCTCATTTGTCGCTGTAATTTTTCGATTGTTTATATGTTCTAAAACATTGATGTGATGGTCATGTGAGTCGCGATTGGGAACTTCTGTTCTAATTTGGATTCTTTTGCGATGTACACCTGTGCTTTCGACATTTCTCCCTTGTTTCCCCAACCATGGTCCTACGAGGCTTCTCAATTTCCCCATTCACGATTAGGAGATTTTCCGTTCAACTTCTGATAACTCTCCTTCATGTGTTGCAGTTTCTTGTAATGTAGTACACCAGAAATTGTTTTTGTTACTCTTCCATTGGTTGCATCTTTCTTTCTCTATGGCAAAGGGCCAATGCATCTAAATTGAGTTGTTGTCAAGTATTAAGACTTCATTTGCTCGAATGAGGGACATTGTTTCTTCTAGGGACCGTGTTTCCTCTTTTTTGATGATTTGTACACAGACTTGGTCAAATTGGTTGTCGAGACCGGCCAAAAAATCATAAACACGATCTGCTTCAATGAATTTCTTTAGAATTACGACATTTGTAGTGAACTTCATCTTGAATACCGAATGATAATTGAGTTCCTGCCACAATGTTATCTGAGCAATGGCATATTCAGAAACAGTTTTCCCTTCTTGCATCATGGCTCTAGTTGTAATCTTGATCTCATAGGTTTGAACTGCTTCTCCGAGCCTTGGAGTAAGTGTGATGAATATAGTCTCATATGACTTGAGTGTTCTGTAAATCATACATGTATTGCTGATGGATGACTCCATAGACTCCGAGAGCCATGACATTATCATGAAGTTTTCCTCGTCCCATGCAACAAATCCTAGGTTCATCTCTGCTAGTCTTGGTCCAACGTGATGTTGAAGTTTTCCCTTTCCTTTAAGGTAGGTCTACACAATTTGAGATTATTCAAAGGTACTACACAATTGGAGATTATTCAAAGGTACTATACAATTTGAGATTATTTAAGAAAGTTTTTTTTTTTTTTTTTTTCGTTGAGTTGATATGACAATTGGATGGGTTGAAGATCTCATTTCTTTGGGCAGTGGTCTGGAGGAATTTATTCTATTGGTGACAATTTTTTTTGATTCCGTGACTGTTGCTCAAAGAAAAATGAGCCTCCTCTTCAATTAAGAGTTGAATGGCAAACTCCAGTGACAAAAATTGGAAAACAGTGGGCTTCTTCCTAAAAATGAATCGGTCTTCTGTCGACAATGCTGCTCATGTGTTTTCCTTGCTTCAAATTCGTTGTTGGCCGAAAAATGGGCTTGAAATGAGCCGAAAATAAAAAGGCCAATAAGTGGATCTCCACCGCTTCAAGTATTCTATTGTATTGAAAGGCCTTCTTACGCTGAAAAATGGGCTGTTGAAGGGGGAAAAAAAGGGGACTGCTGACTTCAGTGGGCTTGGCTCAAGTGAGTTGTCTTGTCCACCTAATTAAAGTGAATCAATTTTTGAAGGTCCAAGGAGAAATTAGGATTTTGGCTAACCACTCAACCTTTTTTTTATGCCTCCTCCCTACCAATTTTTTGTTTTTTTTTTCAGTTCAAGTGATCACTCAGACCATGCGACTTCAACTCAACGATTTTGACACTACAACTCAATGATTTTGACACTAGCGATTTTGATTTCAACTCGTCTTCTATGAAAAGATATGTTCTTCAGGCACGCTAAAGCATGACTTTGACGACACGACTTCAACCGTAGCATTGATGTCACCGAATAAATTTGGTCAAGGTGGAAGATTGGAAGGCTATGCTGATTAATGGATAGAATGACACTGTCACTCTAACATCTGATTATCGTGCATAAATTTTACATTAGTGATACTTAGAATTTATTAGTTTTTTTTTTTTTGGGCGAAGTACTTATCATCCTTTGCAATATCATTCCTCCAACATATTAGATCATGAAATTCTAGTTTCAAGAATTATGGTAAATTTTTGTTCAATGTATATTCACCTTTCATCCAACGTTCGTTTTTGTTCTCGCTAAAATAATGGTCCACCTGGGTATTCCTAGTTCAGTAGGACACGCTTAATTAAAAAGGAAAAAGGTTAAAAAAAAAAAAAAAAAGAACTCTGGTATGACAATACAACTATGAGCAACGCCTCCTTAAATATTATCTTATAGAGTATTTGTCTTCGATCTTAAGATTTACCAGTTCTCCTTTGTATTTCTAGGTTCTTATTGAAGACTTCAATTGTGCTTTCCAAGAGAACATACTAATTCAGGTAATTCTTATCTTCCATAGATTCTCGAGCAGGATAAGTTGTGAACTTAACATTTTAGATTTTATTACCTTGCTAAACATGTCATATAGCCACTTCTGATTTTACATTTAAAATTCCAACTGCCTATCTTCCGTTTTACTCCTGTAGAAATTTAACATATATGAATACCCATTTGGTAATGAATGGATTATGGGTCTAGCCATTTGTTATTATCATTATTGTTATTGTTATTATTTATATGTTTCAGGGCCACATGTATCTGTTCGTGCACTATATCTGCTTTTACTCCAACATCTTTGGGTTTGAGACAAAGGTAAGATGTGAATCCATCTCTTTGCTGCATGAGGTTCTTCTTATCTAACAACTTGATTTATACAAGTTATGCTTTAAACCAAATGCTCTCTCACACACTCTAGCGCATGGGCTTGCATCATGCAAGCACACAGATTCCTCAAGTTCATTTTATCAATAAAATCCACTATCTTCTTTCATCTGCTCGGGCTAGAAGCTCTCCTCTTGGTTTCTCTCGTTTAGGTTGAAAAAAAATGAAAAAATATAGATGCATTATGGTAATGGATGTAGCTTGAGGTATTCCGGACTAACTCAGTATTTAAGTGAAAAGTGTGTCCTATTTTCATATGCAAGAAGAGTTTATTACAGAGATGTAATCTTTAATGATATGCTCATAAGTTATATTATTATATTTTGGAGGTACTTTTAGTTTCCATTTGAACGTGAGAATTTTTTTTCACCTTATATGCTAGCATACTGTTAAACTATCAATCAAGGAAACAATCCCTAGAATTGGACTAATCTACCCAATTATGTAATAGCCTAAAAATTTGGGTAATCCAATAAGAGATTCCTTGTTGATCGGTTATGCTTAATAATGAAATGATGTTTCCATATTCTGTGTCTTGGATCGGGTGGTGACTTTTAAAAATAAGGTGACAGGATATACATGGCATTGCAGAAAATAATGTAAGAAAATTCAATTTCCGAAACAATATGTAAAGAAGTTTATTCTACTAAATCCCTCAACAATTTGACCCTTCAACATATATAGATTTATATTTTGAGAATTTCCAGTTTCGTACATGCTGCCCTTGATTGAAACAATCATATGAAGCTATGGAAGTTCCCCAATGCAATTGTAACATGTTAAATGAGATTATTGCAGATGGAAAAATAGAATTTAAAAGAATATTTCACTATAATTGTTGAATGCGCCATTTACATAAAATCCTGGATCTATCCTTATCCTTTTACTGCCCCATCTAACATGAAATCCTGGATGACTGGATCTGTCCTTATCTTGTTGCTGCTGGGATTCAGAACATTTAATGGAGTGACTTTCCATGCTAATCATGTATGAATATGCCTCCCTTACGAACGATTTATACTCTCACTTGATCCAGTTTGGATTTTGAAAGAGCTAAGACTTCAACTATGACTATTGCCCTATTATCTTCTATGGTTGTTGGATATTTTTGGCGCCATCATTACAAATGTGCTGGTAAGTATTGCATGCCAGTGATCCAGTCGTAGAGTGTATTGCAATGCCTGGTGATAGAACTTCCTTGGACTTTTTCCTGGTAATTTGGAGTATAAATTTCTCATGATGGGTGGAGGTGGACGTCGAAGTTCTATGTGCAGGATGGGTTGTGGGGCTGTTATGTTTTCTCCAGTGTGGCAAAGGCTCAAGTGGTTTAGAGTAGATCACATTGAGGAACAAAGAGGCTAATCATTTAAGGTTGGTTGGGAATAGGAAGAACCATTATGGAAGGAATTTGACAGGTTAGTGGAGCGATTTGGATCAATTTCTACCGCTGCAAAGTTTGGTTGCTGAATAAGAAAGAAGGCTCAGCGTAATTTCTCTATCATCATGTCGGAACTTTGAACTATCTTCTATACATATTGCTTTTGGATAATTTCATCTGGGGGCATGGTTAGATGGAATTCTTCAAAGTTAGGGCTGGGGCATGGTTAGATGGAATTCTTCGAAGTTAGGATGGGTTTATTGGTTCATTTTATAATATGTTCTCCCCCTGGTTCATAGTTCTATCAATAAAATTAGGTGAGGAATTATGAAAAATTGCTAAGCCACAACACTCCTGAATTCACATGCTGACAGTTTTTTCTTAAAAGAGGATGTCCATCGGCATGCAAAACTTGTACCACTTATTCAATGTCTAATTTGCATGAATAACTTCAATATCATGTTGTTATTCACATTTGAGCATGAACCTCACGATTAAATATTTGATTTCTTATTTCACTATTTTTCTTTAAAAAATACGGTTGTTGTCAAGGTTGGGTTGTTACTACATTTCTCTCTGTCTTGGATCTTGTTTATGATTCTTATTGTACTTCAGAAAATTATCCCATTACAAGAAATAACAGCTTTACGTAGAGCAAAGACCGCAGGGATATTCCCTAATGCCATCGAAATAATAGTTGGAGAGAAAAAGGTAGTTTTGATCTTTTAATGCTTTATATTTTCCATTCTGCTTTAATTTTTAATTTCATCTACAGAATTAAGTATAAGGTCTTTTTATTTTTCTCCTTTTCATTTTTAAAAAAATTATGATGATTTAGTAACACTTTTTTGTTATTTTCTAATCTACTTTCAAAATTAATTTTAAGAATAAAAGAAATATTGATTTTGAGAAAACCTTTATTTTTCTTTTTCTTTTTTTTTTTTTTAAAAAAGAAGTGGGCTAAGGTTTCGTGAGTTTTTTACTTTTCGTGAGTTTTTTAAAAGTAAAAAACTAAACTACTTGTCAAAAAAAGAAAATAGTAATAATAATAGTACAGAAAAAGTAAACTAAGAAAATATTTAGGAGTATATATTATCAGCTTAACTTTTTAAAAAACAAAATGAACTAGATAATTTGTTTTAGTTGTTGGCAGTATAATCAACTAGCCTAAGTAACTTATTTGCTCACTAACTTTTGCAGTTCTTCTTTGCATCTTTTCTATCTCGTGATGAGGCTTTTAATCTCATTAATGATGGCTGGTCGCAACAAGGTAAAGGTACCGAGGCAATTCTGACAAAACAGGTGAAGAACTGTGCATTCTATGTTTTGTTTGTAACAGCAGTATTGTTTAAGTTGCAATGCAACCAAAGTTTTCCCTTAGATTCTGCTAACATTAATATTCGATTAGATTGTTAGTGCATGTATAGAAAAGTGGATGGAGTGTTATCAATTTTTTGGATGGGCGATAACATTATTTTGACATATGGCGTAACTTAATATAGTGATATTCTTCTCTCTATGAGTTGCCCCCTATCCGTTCTATTTTAATTTTTCCCAGATGGTTTTAAGTTCGAGGCAATCATTTTTCAAGATCTTCCTGCTTATGTTTAATGGGCTTTCGGACCAAAATGATATCTTGATTTTGTGTTATTGATGGCCTTCTTTATTTGCCTGTGTACCGCATGTACTGTGTGCATGTGCATGCCGACATGTCTGTATGTTTGTTTGCATGTTATGGATGTGTGAGCTTGCTAGCTTGCCATATGTTCACAAAATTCAGTTTCTGTATCATAAACTGTTACATTTGTTTAAAATTGACAATGAACCACCTAAGATATCAGTGATAGCAATGAAAAGTTTTTCTGGTTAGAAAACAACCCAAGTGAAAGAATGGAGACATTCTTTTTCAGCTTCTGTTTGTCTCTCTTATGTATTAAACTTTTTAACTTTTATGTTAGATATCAGTAAATGAATCTAGCAGACAAGAAATTAGTAACCTCGGTATCGAAAAGGCCAAGGAGCTGGATCCTTCAGATTCTTCTGACAGGTATTTTTCACCTTTGTCTATGTAGTTCCCCTAGGCTCTTTGCTGCTTGACTTACTAGATTAATAAATCATCTTGTGTCTAAGGAGTATGAATACTCCTATTCTTAATGTTTCCATGGTTCAAGCCAACGTTGAAGAGGAAAATGGGCCAAAGTCCCTACCACCCGTACCAACTGATGTAATTCAGGAAGCAGAGCCAATTCTTGATGCTCATGCTTCAACTTCAAGAAAGATGATGTGGAAGCAGGAAGACACAGAAGCTCCCAAGGGTGGGTTTGTAGCATTTAATTTCTCTTTTCTCTTTTCTCTTTCCTTTTAGATTAAGGAGTTAACCTACAGTTCTTGGATTGTGGAGTCCAAGAGTGTCTCAAGTCATTCTCTCTACCTTCATACTCACCATTGGCCTTTGGGAGGGGATGCAGAAATTAGTGAAATAAAACAAAAAGTTCTAAGAAACGTTATTCCTACTTTGATTGTTAGCTTATGTAGGAATTCATTTATTAGTTTTCTTAATGGGAAACCAAACTTTCCTTAAGACGAACAAAATAATGCACATAGGCACTTCAAGAAAGTGAAGGCCCATTGCAAAGGGAGCCAATTAAAAAGAGACACCCTAATAATTACAAAAAAAGAGGTTCAGTTGTAAAGAATAGGAGATAAGGGATAGTGACAAAAATCCTTAGATGCTAACACCCAAAGAGAGGCATGAAACCTGGTCATAGCCAGCCCACACTTCAAGACTTTTTGCCTCCTAGATTCTTCTGTTTCCCTCTAGCTAATGGTCGTACAAAGTAGTAAAAAAAATCTGCGTCCTAAAGGATGCCACCCTTATCTCCAAAACTGTGGATGGAACAACACCTCTTCTATCATTGACCAACAAAGATCAATTGTGCACCAAAGAAACGTGAAAGGTCTAAAAATTGGTTCCAAATCAAGTACCCATTGACCATGTCATAATACAGGATCTAGGTTGTTAAGTGTATAGAATCAAATGACGTGGTTCTATTTTCTACCTTTTTATTGTTGTAGCTTAGAGGGTATAATATTCCAAAGAAAGTTTGGTGGATTTCCTATTCCCTCTTTATCTTCATTACAGCTTGGTTCTTAGGAATAAAATTTTTTCTTCAATTTCTTATCAAAAGAAGTTATATACTGTATCATTCTCTGGAAAAGTTGTGCCTTTTCACGTGGAGGCTGTGAAGGGCAGGTGGGAATGGGGATTGTTTTGGTATTTGACATAAAGAGCTATTTTAATGAAAGAAAGCATTTTTAGGGTGCTTTTATTTTACTTTAGTGGTTAACTTTTGTACTTGACTTTTACTTCCACTGCTATAACAAGTGAAACTCCGGTCCTGAATGCATGATCTGGTTTGATTTTGAATTGCAGTACCAGATTGTTATACCAAA